>NW_015169813.1:363404-384814 GCF_001447785.1 Gekko japonicus | reverse complement strand
GTCCTTCCTTCCTTCCCCCTGTAACTGTCTCTTTTCCTTCCTTCCTTCCTTCCTTCCTTCCTTCCTTCCTTCCTTCCTTCCTTCCTTCCTTCCTGTTTGATGTAGTGGTTAAGTGGCTCTAATGTAGTGGCTCTAATCTGGGAGAACCGGGTTTGATTCCCCACTCCTCCACTTGCACCTGGCTGGATGACCTGGGGCAAGCCGTAGTTCTGATAAGAGCTGTTCTTGAAAAAGAGCAGTTTCTGTCAAGAGCTCTCTCAGCCTCACCTACCTCACAGGGTGTCTGTTGTGGGGAGGGGAAGGGAAAGGAGTTTGTAAGGCGCTTTGAGACACCTTTGGGTAGTGAAGGGCGGGGTATAAATCCAATCTCTTCTCCTTCCTTCCTTCCTTCCTTCCTTCTCCCCTAAGTATATGGGGGTGCCAAAGCAAAGATGTTGAGGGTAGAACACCTGGGAAGGGGGAGTCAGACAGGGAAATGCATGTGGGAAAACTGGACGTGAGGTTGGGCAGAAACAGGGGCGTGCAACTTAGCATACAGTGAAGAGATGGAGTGTTTACTTTTGAAACAATCCCCCCTTTCTTCCATGGTGTGGGACTCAAGGTGACACATGGAAGGTGGTCACCCATTGAGGTGCCGAGAAGGCACCTGCTTAGCTTCTGCAAACGGACGGGATCCTGAGCCCTCCCCTGCCATGCCCCAGAACCTAAGAGAGTCTATGGTCTTTAGTCTTTGATGGGTGCGTGATGTCAGGTAGCCCTGTCATAGGTTTGGAATGTGGAGGCCAGGGATGAACTGGCATGCCAGGGCTCCCAGTTCTGAATAGGGCGCTGCTTGCGCCGGCGCCCAGAGTCTAGAGCCTGGGTATGATCTGGATGCCTCACTGTCAGTGGAGGCCCGGGTCACAGGCAATGCTCCCTCTAAGCTGCGTAGTCTTGTGAGAAAAAATTCTACTTTGTGAGCCACTGGCATTAAAGCTGTGAGCGAGCGATTGGGCTGCTGCATAAATTTATTTATTTATTTATTTATTTAAATTTATAACCCGCCCTCCCCGCAAACGGGCTCAGGGCGGCGTACAGAAGGGGCCAATGCCCAATACTTAAAACATTAAAACTGCATTTTAAAAACATTCAATACAACATAAGTGCTCTCCACAATAACTAACAAGGGAACAGATGACGTCATCAGGATGGTATCCTTAGTGGCCACAGCGCCACACAGTACCACCATTTGAGTGCTCACGGCGAGTTGGTAATAAAGGTGATAAAGGGCTAGGACAGATAGTCGTAGACAGATAGTAACAGTCGTGGCGGCTCCTACTCAAACACCTGGCGGAAGAGCTCCATCTTGCAGGCCCTGTGGAACTGTGCAAGGTCCCGCAGGGCCCGGATCTCCTCTGGGAGCTCATTCCACCAGGTAGGAGTCGCCACTGAAAAAGCCCTAGCCCTAGTCGCCACTAGTCTGGCCTCTTTGGGACCTGGAACCACCAGGAGATGTTTCGTCCCGGACCGTAGTGCTCGTTGGGGAACATATGGGGAGAGGCTGTCCCGTAGGTATGTCGGAGCCTGGCCATCTAGGGCTCAAAGTGCTGGTTCTTACCTTTAAAGTGAATCCGGTATGCTATCGGCAGCCAGTGCAGCGCTTTCAGCACAGGCTGGATGTGTGCCCCCCTAGGAAGGCCCATCAACAGCCTGGCTGCAGCATTCTGCACCAGCTGCAGCTTCCGGATTTGCAACAAAGGCATCCCCATGTAGAGAGCGTTACAATGGTCTAGCCTTGAGGTGACCGTCGCATGGATCACTGTGGCTAGGTCGTCGCGGTCGAGAAAGGGAACCAACTGCCAAGCCAGGCGAAGATGGTAGAAGGCCGCCCTGGCAGTGGCTGCTACCTGGGCCTCCATAGATCAGTTAGCTCTGGAGCCCTCCTTCCTGAGCTGAGACAAAAACGTGTGAGCCGAGGGCTAAAAAACTGTGAGCTAGCTCACACTAACTCAGCTTAGAGGAAACACTGGTCACAGCAGTTGCAAAATCAGCAGGCTCGGCAACTAGTTCCCTACCTCTCCACCCGTGACTTAGCTACAATGATCCATGCGACGGTCACTTCCAGATTGGACTATCGTAAGTCGCTTTATGCGGGCCTACCCTTGTGCAGGGGTCACTTTGTAGAAAAAGAGGTGCAGGAGCTCATTAGCATAACTCTTTAGCATAACTTATTTGCATATGCCACACCCCCTGACATCACCGGAAGTGTGTCAGAAGGCAACACCCACCGCTCAGGCTCCACGGGACCTGTACTTGTCCAACCAACATCTGCTGGCAATCCGTGGCCCAAAGGACGTCTGACTAGCTTCAGCTAGGGCCAGGCAGAGGTCATTTTGGGGGGGATCGTGGGGGATCGCAGTTCCCCCTGGTGAGGTATGGGGTGGGTGGGGCACATGACGAAGCCCCGCCCCCTGCTTCCAGCCGCCCCGCTTCCGGCCCTCATTCAGCCAGGAGGAGGCAGGAGAAGAGGGAGGGTAAGTTGCTTCCTCCCTGCCTCTCCCCACCCCTGCCTGCCTGGGGCCAGGGAGGGCCTTCGCGGGGCTTCCTTGCACTCCCGCCGGCCTTGCAGGTCCACCGCCGGGCCCCTCATGGGGCTCGGCAGTGGAGCTGCAAGGCCAGCGGCGGCAGCCGGGACCGTTGGGGGCGGGGTGTGTGGCCTTATGACACACTTCCGGTGATGTCAGGGGGTGTGGCCTCATCAGGGGGTGTGGCATAAGCTAATGAGTTATGCTAATGAGTTCCCCTAGCACTTTTTCTACAAAACTACCCCTGGGGCCAGGGCATTTTCGGCACTGGCCCCGACCTGGTGGAATGAGCTCCCATTTGAGATCAGGGCCCTGTGGGATCTTTTACAGTTCCACAGGGCTTGCAAGATGGAACTATTCTGCCAGGTGTTTAGTTAAGGCAGCGGACGGACGTCCAACAACTTTTCGGCCCCTCCTGCGCATACCGTTTACCAAAACTGATGAATTTTTATAGCAAGAGAACTCTGGCCTCTGACCTGTACCTTTCAAACCAAAGCAAGAGCCAAGAGATATGTAATTAATTGCCATATTATGAGTTTTTAGTTGTATTTCAATATGATGTTTTAAAGTTCTGGCGTTCAGTTTTCTATTGGTTTTCTGTCGTGACCTGCCCTGAGCCCCCTTGCCGGATGGGCGGGATAGAAGTCCGAGAAATGAAATAAAATAAATTTTAGTTGCATTTTTTAAATTCTGCCCATGGTTTTGGATTGAATTGTTTTCTATCGCTGGAAATCCTTTTGGGTTTCTTCCTTCACATCTTTGATCACCTCAGATGCCTTAATTTTCCTGGGGGGTGGGAGGGTGGAAGCAGCACAAAGAAAGGGAAGCAGATTTGGAAACAGTCTCCCGGATTTCCTCCTCACAGAAGGGGGACAGGGTTGAAACAGACTCCAAGGGAAGTTCAGATCGAATTCGGCCTTGTCCCTATTGGTGACAAGCTGGTGCGGCGCAGCTTCACTGGATCACCACCAGGGACAAGGCCGAATTTCGAAAGCCGAGAGACTTCCTTACAAACATCCCCGTAAGGCAGTGTCCTTTGCCGCTGCCGAAGTCATCTTCCTCATGTTGTGGTGACCCCCCCAACCATAAAACTATTTTCGTTGCTACTTCATAATTGTAATTTTGCTACTGTTATGAATCGTAATGTAAATATCTGATATGCAGGATGCAGGGCTATTTTTGGGCAGGAACGCACAGGAACGGAGTTCCGGCTGGCTTCAGACTTGGCCATGCCCACTACAGCCAAAACCTCTGCATGGGTGGCTACAGAGGGAAGGCCTGGAGAGCAAACCCCCCCCCCCCCGTGACTCTGAGGCGAGCAGGCCGGGGGGGGGGCACTGAAGGGATCAGGGAGGCATTTAAATGCCTCCCCGTGCCTTCCCCGGCCTGTCCAAGGGCCAGCTTGCCCGGGCAAACCAAGGGAAGGCATGGGGGTGTGGCCTAATAGGCTAATGATCTACAGTGTCCGGGGTGTGGCCTAATAGGCTAATGAGTTTCTGCTGTTGGGTGTGGCCTATTATGCTAATGAGTTCCGGTTGAGCTTTTTCTACAAAAAGAGCCCTGGCCCAGGATGTATTTTCATTGTTACAAACTGAACATACTTAAAGCATAGTGATTAATCACAAAAACCATTTGTGTTTTCCGATGGTCTTAGGCGACCCCTGTGAAAGGGTCGTTTGATCCCCAAAGGGGTCGCGACCCACAGGTTGAGAACCGCTGTTGTAAGGGAAGGGGAACGAGGAAGGGGGATAGAGAAAAAGAGATGGTTGATCTAATCCGTGAGGAGGAGGAGGAAGGGGGATCAGGCTGGTGTCGGAAGGGGTTCCTAGGTCTGAAGGAAATTTTGCGCTTTTCTCAGTGTTGATCGATTCAGAGGGTTACTGTCTTGGTCTGCAGTGCAGAACAGTTAGATTTGCGTCCGGTAGCTCCTGAGAACCAGCTTGGTGTCGTGGTGAAGTGCGTGGACTCTAATCTGGGAGAACCGGGTTTGATTCCCCACGCCTCCACTTGCAGCTGCTGGATGACCTTGGGCACGGCATGGTTCTGTCAGAGCTGTTCTCTCAAGGGCAGTTCTCTCAGAGCTCTCTCAGCCCCACCTGCCTCACAGGGTTGCAGGGAGGGGAAGGGGATTGCAAGCTGCTCTGAGACTCCGAGTGAAGGGCAGGGTATGAATCCAATCTCTCCTCCTCCTCCTGTAAGGTGCTACCGGACTCAAATCTTGACTGTTCTCAACCTCGGCAGAGGCCCAGTTACAACTTTTAGGGTTGCCAACCTTCAGGTGGTGGCTGGAGATCTCCTGGGATTACAGCTGGATCTCCAGGTGACTGAGATCCGTTCACCTGGAGAAAATGGCCGCTTGGGAAGGCGGGCTCTATAACATTATACCCCACTGACGTCCCTCCCCAGACCCGTCTGTCCTCAGGCTGCACCCCCCCCCAAAAAAATCTCCAGGAATTTCCCAACCCAAAGCTGGCAACCGTAGATACAAGAGCCATTTAAGATCCTGAGCCAGCAGGTGAAGGGGCTTCGCTTCGCAATATTTAGGCGACCAGTGTGGAGAATTAGCGATGCCATCCTCCAGGTGGGACCTGGGGGATCCCCTGGAATTACCCCCGGACGTCAGATGACAGTTCCCCTGGAGAAAATGGATGCTTTGGAGGGTGGACTCTGTGGCCTTGTGCCCCACTGAGGTCCCTGTTCTCCCCAACCCCATCCCCAACTCTCTAGGAGTTTCCCAACCTGGATCCGGCAACCCAGTTTGGTGTAGTGGTTAGGAGGTGCGGACTCTAATCTAAGAGAACCGAGTTGGATTCCCCACTCCTCCCCATGCAGCTGCCGGTGTGACCTTGGGTCAGTCGCAAGTTCTCTCAGAGCTGTTCTGTCATGAGCCGTTCTCGAGAGACCTCTCTCAGCCCCACCTCCCTCCCAGGGTGTCTGTGGTGGGGAGGGGAAGGGAAAGGAGTTTGTAGGCCGCTCTGAGACTCCTTTAGGTCATGAAGGGCGGGGTATAAAAACCCAATCTCCTCCTCCTCCTCCTTCACCCCCTCCTGGCCAGAGAAGACCTGGCCAGACCCTCCTGGTGAACAGCACTTCTCTGCCACAATCCGCTTCTCCCTCCCCTCCAACTTTGTGAGCCTCTCCCGGGGTTCCCCTTGGTGCGCCACATGCTTTTCTGAGTGAGCACCCTTTCCAGTGGCGCTGCCCCGGTGCTTTGTGCTTTCCCCGTGTTTACGACCTGGCTTCTCTTTTTTCCCTCCAGCTGCCAACCCTCTTTTCTCTACTCTCCTCCCTTCCTCCTCCTCCTCCTCTGAAGGGCGTCAGTTTCTGCCTGACGTATGCTCAGCCGATGACTTGTCGGCAGCCCTGGTCTTCTATCAAAAGTACTTAAGGGCGCTTCCTGTCGGGGCCGTCTCCGGCGAAGAAAAACGAGGAAATAGGTCCTCCGGGCTGCTGTGCAGATGTCAGCCGGCTGCGCCCCCCCTCGTAAGTTGCCCGTGACCCAGGGAGTCTTTTCTCCAACCAGCTTATCTCAGTGTTTTCCCCGTCGTATCTCAAGGCAGGTATCAGAGGAGGGTAAGAAATCCTTAAATGCGGTTGGGTTGAGCCCTAGAACCATCGTTTTCCTTTTAAGAACACCTTTGGCGAGTCCTGATCGCCGAAGCAGAAGAACCTAAGGGTTTAATTGGTGGGGATCGGGGAGGGGCGGAGGCCCGCCCCGCCCCCCCCCGCCAGGTTTGGGGCCCCCCCGGTGTCTGGATGCAGCAAGGGCAGGGGGGGCAAGGCCTAGGCTTGCCAACCTCCAGGTGGAACCTGGAGATCTCCTGCTCTGCCAGTTGATCTCCTGACGACCAAGGTGAGTTCCCCTGGAGAAAATGGCTAATTTGGAGGGTGGGCTGTATAGCATAACACCCTGCTGGGGTTTCCCCCCCAAGCCCCAGTCTCTCCAGGCTCCGCTCCCCAAATCTCCAGATATCCTAACCGGGCCGCATCTGCCGTTCAGCCAGAAAGCACAAAGGAGCAGTGAACCTGGAGTTTTGCCAGAGAGTTTCTTTATACTATCGGGATGCCCAGTTATGCTTCAACAAGCTTTCTTGGGGGGGGGGGGAGCCTGGGGAGAACTGTAGATATTTGGAGGCGAAACCCCCAATCTGTTTGGCCCCAGATTAAGAACATTTATCAGAGGTAGACTGCCTCGGAACATGGAGGTTTCTCATTTTAACCCACTCCCCTCTGTGAACTTGGCGAATTAAAACAAAAAAACCGTCCTAAATTTGGCTTTTCTGGCTTAAAAGCCTGGTCCTCCGTCTGCTGACCCCGAAACCCCGGGAGATCAGTCCCCGTTTTATTTCGGGACAGTGTTCTCCTTTGTTTTGTACTCCCGACAACCCTGCGAGGTAGGTTACGCAAAGAGAGTGGCTGGGTCCAGGTCAAGCAGGGAGCTTTGTAGCGGAGTGAGATTTGAACCTGAGACTCCTTAGTTCTGGCTAGCTAGACTGGTTCGTGAGCTGGATTGGGGAATACTTACTTGTTTGTGGTCTGGATTTGTGTGTGGATGTGGCTAACCTCTTGCCTTACCTTGTTCGTTACACCCCCTCTTCTCCTCACCCTTTTCCCTCACCCTTTTCCTGGTTGTGGTGTAACAACAAGGAACCCCACCAGCCTTTATCACACCCACGAGGGTTACCAACCTCCAGATGGTGACTGGAGGTTTCCTGAGACAACACCTGATTTCCAAGCGATAGAGATCTGTTCAACTGGAGAAAATGGCTACTTTGGAAGGTGGACTCTATGGTGTTATACCCCATTGAAGTCCCTCCCCAAACCCCGCCTTCTTCCAACTCCACCCCCCAAATCTTCAGGTATTCCCCAACTTGGGGCTGACAACCCTAACCCAAATCCATGTTCATATCTTTCCCCGCACCATTTTATTGACCTTCTTCTTAATCATTTCTTTAAAGGTCTCATACTGCCCTATTTTTTTAATGTGGAGTAGCAACTCTTGGAGCACCGGTGTCAAAAATACAACATTGACCGTTTTTATCCCAGCTTTCTTGCTGAAAACAGTGAGTGGCTCATACGAAATATGCCATTAAAATTATTTTAAATGTACTTAGGTTTCTAGACAGGGGCAGGGCCGGCCCGAGGTTTTTCGGCGCCCTAGGCAAAACTAGCCTGTGGCGCCCGCCCCACCCAGGCGAGGCTGTCTTGTTTCGCCCCCCTCACACGCTCCCCCCCTCCAAAAAAATTTCAGTTTACAGCTGCAGCATGCAAATAAATGAAATTAAGTATTTGATTTAGGCGTGAGACCTAAATCCCCCCCCCTCCAGGAAAGACACGTTGGTTCGGGCTGGGAGAAGGAACTGGGATTTCCTCCCGACGAACAGAACCAGAATAAATAACAAATAATAAAGTCGGCTTTTCTTGCCTCCGAATCTGCCGTGCCTCCCAGCAGGGGAAACAAAACTCATGGCGGCCCGCGCAACCCTCCAGTCCTTGGTGCCATTGGTGGTGTGTCAGGCAGGGCGCGTGGCTGGACTTCAGAGAGAGATCCGGGGGTCATCAGCCGTGTTGGTCCGAAGCAGTAGAACGCCTTTAAAGTCCAACGGGGCACCTTTAAGCCCAACCAAGGTTGATTGCGGCGCTCACAGAGTGGGGGAGGATCGGGCGGTGCCCCGGCACTGTGTGCGGGGCATTGCAGGCGCCCCCCCCAACCTGGCCGACCCGACTTTCGCGCACGCCGTGGGGCCTGTCGGTGGAAGGAGGCCTTTCCGGGCGCAGGTGGCGGCGGCTCTGTCGAGGGTGTTGGCGGCTGGTGAGGCCCTCTGCGCAAGGGGGCCACGACGAGGGTCACTGACTGGCTGGCCTTGGGTGCCAAGCAGGGCTGGATTTAGACTTGCTGAGGCCCTAAGCTATACAAAACCCAGAGGCCCCCTACTGTTTTAAATTACATCAGCTGGTCTCGGAAAAATTTAAAAAAATATATGCCTTTTTAATATTTGAAATCATATTTTATATTGTGTTTTTATTTGAGGCCCCAGCAGATTGCGAGGCCCTAAGCTGTAGCTTATTTAGCTTATGTGTAAATCTGGCACTGGCGCCAAACTGTACCCGGCCCCGCCAAAAGCCCTGCATCTCCCAGACCGGGTGAAGTTTGGCACCCTAAGGGCCGGCCCGCGCTCTAGGCGAATGCCTAGTTCGCCTAGCGGGTGAGCCGGCCCTGGACAGGGGGCAATTCAAGAGGCCCCCTTTAAAGACAAAAAACAAAAACGACGTCCACAATTTTTTGCAATATCCAAATATGCCCGTTTTGATTTTCTTTTTTCTTTCTTTTTTTTAGTGTAGCATTTGCTTTGGTGATCATTGTCATTGCTGGCGTTCCTGATTTTGTGTAAGGGTGTTTTTGTGTAGTTAATACACAGTTGGCGCGAAAATACTGGTAAAAATTGTGTAGATTTAACCTGGGGGGGGGGGGGTCCGGGGGGATCCCATGCGGGAATGGAAAAATGAACTTGCCAGTTCAATTTGTAGAACAGAGAAGTATCTTGGGGGATGGGGTGGGGAAGTGGGAAGTCCAAATGGTTGGGTGCTCCCTCTAAGCTGTGGAGTCTTGTGAGCAAAAATTCTACCTTGTGAGCTGCTGGCATTAAAGTTGTGAGCGAGCAGTTTGGCTGCTGCATCAATCAGTTTGCTCTGGAGCCCTCCTTCCCGAGTGGAGCCAAAAATGTGTGAGCCGGAGGCTAAAAAACTGTGAGCTAGCGGACACTAATTCAGCTTAGGGAGAACACTAGTTATGAAGCAGGGTAGCATCCACAACGGAGAAGAAAAAGGAAAGGCCACATTGGGGCTGCTGGGTTAGTACAGCAACTGGTTTTTTCCCTGAAGCCGCATCTCCTTTGCAAACTCTGAGCTGGTATTGTTTGGTTTTTTGTGTGTGTGAATCTAGGTAGACTCCCAGAATGAGCTCTGGAAACCTCAGACCAAGCAAAAGGTCAAGGAGGAGAAAAGTGGCTCTAACGCCAAGCCCCCATAGTCTGGTGGGATGTGCCGTGGCCCTCCATTCATTCATTCATTCATTCATTCATTCATTCATTCATTCATTCAAATTTATAGTCTGTCCTCCCCGCAAACGGGCTCAGGGTGGATCACAGCAATAACTAGGCCATTCGGCAACACAGACACAATAATAAACAGTTAATTAAAACATTAAAAAAAATTAAAAAGGAGCTGCGGTGGCTCAAGTGGTTAAGACGCTGAACTGCAGGCTGTGGAAGGTCGGTAGTTCAGCAGTTCGAGACCCGAGTGTGCCGCATGACGGAGTGAGCTCCCGTCTCTAGTCCCAGCTCCTGCCAACCTAGCAGTTCGAAAGCCAGAAATTGCAAGTAGATCGATAGGTACCACTCCGGTGGGAAGGTAACAGCGTTCCGTGCACCTTGGCGTTTAGTCATGCCGGCCACATGACCACGGAAATGTCTTCGGACAGCGCTGGCTCTTCGGCTTTGAAACGGAGATGAGCACCGCAACCCTAGAGTCGGACTCGACTGGCTTTCGAGCAAGGGAACCTTTACCTTTAAAACATTAAAACAGCATTTAAAAACAGTCTGCAGTGATACGGGTGGCGCTGGACTCTTGAGTGTGCTCAATCCCGGGCCGCATGGAGGTGGCATCTTCAGCAGGGAGGCCAAGGTGTTTTTTGGTGGATGCCCGCCACCTCAACCAAAGGCCTCGGTTTTACAAGCCCTGATCTCACGCGGGAGCATGTTCCACCAGCCCGGGGGCCAGGGCAGAAAAAGCCATTGGGCTTTGGGATGGGTTTACAACCAGTGTGCCCTCTAAGCTTAGTTAGTGTGAGCTAGCTCACAGTTTTTTAGCCTCCGGCTCACACGTTTTTGTGTCGGCTCAGGAAGAATGGCTCTAGAACAGTGTTCCCTCTAAGCTGAGCTAGTGTGAGCCAGCTCAGTTCTTTAGCCTCCAGCTCACACATTTTTGTCTTGGCTCAGGAAGGAGGGCTCCAGAGCAGTGTTCCCTCTAAGCTGGGTTAGTGTGAGCTAGCTCACAGTTTTTTAGCCTCCAGCTCACACGTTTTTGTGTCAGCTCAGGAAGGAGGGCTCCAGAACAAACTTACCGATGCAGTAGCCAAATCGCTCGCTCACAACTTTCATGCTGGTAGCTCACAAAGTAGAATTTTTGCTCACGACTCCACAGCCTAGAGGGAGCATTGTTTACAACCCTGGGGTGGCCGATGTGAGCCAGGTGTGGGGTGGGACAGACCTTCCTGTCAAGCTGTTTGGGTGGGCAGCGCCTCAGGAGAAAGCTTGCTGTGAAGCTGTTGACTGACGACTGTTTTTTTTTGGGGGGGATCGTTGTGAGTCGTCCCCTGCTCCCACAGGAATGGTGGCACGAAGTGACGGGGGGGGGGTGGGTTGCTGTCAAGTTGCGGGAGGACTCCCAACACGGCTTTTCTTTTGCGCATGGATTAGCAGGTTCTGCCCCGCCCCGTGCAGAGGTGGGTATTAGAGCGCCAGCATAAGAGACAGGCCTGACCATATCACGTGGCCAACTTCTTATTTATTTGTTTGTAATCCGCCTCTGTCCCCAAGGGGAACCCAGAGCAGCTGACAGCATTCTCCTCTCCTCCATTTTGTCCTCACAACAGCCCTGTGAGGTAGAGTCGGCTGACTGGCCCAAGGTCACCCAGTGGGCTTCCATGGCAGGAGTGGGAATTTGAACCCGGGTCTCCCAGGTACTAGTCTGATGCTCTTCACCAACTACACCACACTGGCTCCTAGCCTCTGTTGCTGTGCCCTTTCAGCAGCAGCAGCTGGATGTACAGAGAACAAGAGAGAGAAGATAAGAGGTCAGATTTATACCCCTTCCCTCACTACCCGAAGGAGTCTCAGAGCGGCTTACAATCTCCTTTCCCTCCCCCTTCCCACAACAGACACCCTGTGAGGTGGGTGGGGCTGAGGGAGCGCTTTCGAGGACTGCTCCTGGGAGAACAGCTCCGAGAGAACTTGTGACTGACCCAAGGTCACACAGGCAGCTGCATCCATGCGACGGTCACCTCAAGGTTAGACTACTGTAACGCTCTCTACATGGGGCTGCCTTTGGGGCAGATCCGGAAGCTGCAGCTAGTGCAGAATGCGGCGGCCAGCCTGATGATGGGCCTCCCCAAGTGGAAGCACATCCAGCCTGGACTGAAAGTGCTGTACTGGCTGCCAATAGCATACCGAATCCGCTTCAAAGTGCTGGTACTTACCTTTGAAGCCCTACATGGCCAGGGTCCGACTTACCTGAGGGACCGCCTTTCCCGACATATACCTCCAAGAGCACTTCGGTCTGGGGCACAACATCACCTGGTGGTTCCAGGCCCCCGGGAGGCAAGGCTCGCTGTGACTAGGGCCAGATCCTTTTCAGTGGCGGCCCCTACCTGGTGGAACGAGCTCCCGGAGGAGATCAGGGCCCTGCCGGAACCTTATGCAGTTCTGCAGGGCCTGTAAGACGGAGCTCTTCCGCCAGGCTTTCACATAGGGGCCGCCACTACCACCGCCACCACGCGATTATGGAGAGAGCTAGAAGCTGCTGCACCTCCTATGTCGCGTCAGTGCCTGGATCTTAATGTTTGCTCTCTTGAGAGCTGAGCAAAGAGAAAAGAGAAAACACCAATTTTGTAGTAAATGAAATAGTGAGAACCGTGAACTCTTCAGAAGTGTGTTATCATCATACCCATGCGGATGGCCCGGGAAGATCCGCCACAATTTCTGTGTGACTGATACCACTGGATTTACCTGGTTAGGATACGCTACAGGTTAACATCATCCCTGGAGAACTGTCTGTTTACCATCTGGCACGTATCCGGAGACCATCTTGTTTTTAAATTGAGTACAACTGTTATTAATGTATTTTATTGTTTTTATCTGTTTTATATGGGCTTTGCCCCTTGTAAGCCGCCCTGAGCCCGCTCCGCGGGGAGGGCAGGGTAAAAAATCTCAAATAAAAAAATAAATAAATGTGGAGGAGTGGGGAATCAAACCCGGTTCTCCCTGATTAGAGTCCGTGCTCCTAACCACGACACCAAACTGGCTCTCTGACATCTGGGGGACCCTGGACCCATATCTTACTGTGCTGATCCGATTGCTTTGTGGAGGAACAGGAGTGTGCCCGGTTCCCCCCCCCCCCCAGTTGGTTGGCAACCCAACCCAAACGGTGCACAGTCTGTTGTGAATGACAAACCTCCATTCATTTTTGCAAAAGGACTTGGATTGGGGGCTTGTGCGTTAGTGGCAGAGGCTTTTTTTTGGGGGGGGGGTGACAACTGTCCTGGGGGGTTAATGGTATTTGTTCAGTCTCTTTTCTCATGTATGGCCTCGGAGAGGTTTTTTTTGGGGGGGGTACTCATTCTTACAGGCTGGGTCAGTGTTGCCAGCTCTGGGTTGGGAAATACCTGGAGATTTTGGGGTGGAGCCCAGAAAGGTTAGGATTTGGGGAGGGGAGGGACCAACGCTCCCTCTAAGCTGTGGAGTCTTGCGAGCAAAACTTCTACTTTGTGAGCTACTGGCATTCAAGGGGTGAGCGAGCAATTTGGCTACTGCATTGATTAGTTTGCTCTTCTGGAGCCCGTCCTTTCCGAGCGAAGACAAAAACGTGTGAGCCGGAGGCTCAAAAACAGTGAGCTAGCTCATACTAACTCAGCTTAGAGGGAACACTGGCATAATGCCAAAGAGTCCACCCTCCAAAGCAGCCATTTTCTACAAGGAGTAGATCTTGGTCATCTGGTCTCCAGGTGCCACCTGGAGCGTGGCACCCCTAGGGTGGGTGTTTGTGGGAAGAAGTCAGGAGGGGTTGGGGAGGGGAACTTCTTTGAGGTCAGGCTGAGGAAGCCAGGTAGGGGGCGGAACTTACCTGGTTGCTTTTCAGATGCAAGGTCTCTGTTCCCTGTTGCCTGCAAAGTAGAATTGCCTGGAGGAAAGCCTCTGGCCATGTGAAGAGTGCTTTCATTCTCATAAAGGTGTTTCCCTCTAAGCTGTGATATCTTGTGAGCAAAAATTCTACTTCGTGAGCTACTGGCATTGTAGTTGTGGGCAAGCAATTTGGCTACTGCATAAATTAGTTTTCTCTGGAACCATCATTCCTGAGCTAAGACAAAAATGTGTGAGCCGGAGACTAAAAACCTGTGAGCTAGCTCACACTAACTCAGCTTAGAGGGAACACTGGTTGTCACCTTGTCAATGCCAGCTTGCAAGATTTGAAACGGTCTCCCCCGGCCCCATTCTCACAGTATCGCCTTTTTACATTGCGTTCGATCTCCACTGTCTCTGTTCTGATTTGATTTTGATCACTAATCCATTCTTCAATGCTGCTTTGGGTACTTTGTTAAAAAAAAAAAAAAACATCGTTCCTGTCCACTTTTACTTACGCTGTAGGATTTTGTTGTGGGGTTTTTTTTTGCATATTAATAGTTTTTATAAAAAGTGATTGTGGCAAGCCACCTCGAGAGAGGCAATTATATTTTTCATTGCAATTTGTTGTTGTTCAGTCGCACAGTAGAGTCCGACTCTTTGCGACCCCATGGACCAGATCACGCCAGGCCTTCCTGTCTTCCGCCGTCCTCTGAAGTTTGCTCAACTTCATGTTCGTTGCATCAATGACACTGTCTAACCATCTCATCCTTTGCCGTCCCCGTCTTCTTTGACCTTCAATTTTTCCCAGCATCAGGGTCTTTTCCAGTGAGTGCTCTTTTCTCATTTGGTGGCCAAAATATTTGAGCTTCAGTTTCATTATTCATTATTTCCAGGGAACAGTCAGGGTTGATTTCTTTTAGGATTGACTGATTTGATCTTTTTGCAGTCCAAGAGTCTTCTCCAGCACCATAGTTCAAAAGAATCTATTCTTCGCCGCTCGGCCTTCCTTCTAGTCCAACTCTCGCAGCCATACATGACTACTGGGAATACCATTGCTTTGACCATGCGGACTTTTGTTGTATTATTATAACATCTCTAGAACACCAGTGGCCGGCGGGAGTGCAAGGAAGCCCCGCGAAGGCCGTCCCTGGCCCCAGGCAGGCAGGGGTGGGGAGAGGCAGGGAGGAAGCAACTTACCCTCCCTCTTCTCCTGCCTCCTCCTGGCTGAATGAGGGCCGGAAGCGGGGCGGCCGGAAGTGGGGGGCGGGGCTTCGTCATATACCTCGCCCCCCTACCTCACCCGGGAGAACTGCGATCCCCCGCGATCCCCCCCGAAATGACCTCTGGAGGGAACATTGACCCCAGCAGGGTTTCCAAATGACTGGGGTAGTTAAAGTGCAGGGCAGAGTGTCTGGTCCTGGAAGGGTTTGTTTTCTGTCAGCAGTAACTAGAGATTTATATTCCATGGCAAGGCTTAGTGAAATAAGAATTATCACTGGGAAGAGATGCGTTTCTCCTTTTCAACCTTTTCTAGCATTGGGGATGTTAAAAAAAAAAGTAGTTCTTATCTCTCACCACCTTTTCCCACTCTCCTCCACGCCAAATGTACATTTCAATGCATGTTGGTATACAGTTTGCATTTGCTTATTTCTTTGCTTGTCATGTGTTCTCCCCCCCCCCACCGTGCGAGTAGTTCTCCTCTCTCCCTTGTTAGTCCTCACAACAGCCCTGTGAGGTAGGTCAGGTGGGAAAGAGATTGACTGGCCCAGAGTCACCCAGTGGGGATTTGAACCCATGTTCTCATGCTCCACATTCTGACCACTGTAGTACACAGAAGCACACGCTCTCGTTGTGGATGTATAGTTCTATGTGCATGATTCCTAATGTTATGAATAAGTTAACACCAGTTTGGTGTAGTGCTTAGGAGCACGGACTCTACTGTGGGAGAACCAGATTTTATTCCCCACTCCTCCACATGCAGCTGCTGGTGTGACCTTGGGTCAGTCACAGGTTCTGTCAGAGCTGTTCTCTCAAGAGCAGTCCTTGAAAGAGCTCTCAGCCCCACCTACCTCACAGGGTGGCTGTTGTGGGGAGGGGACGGGAAAGGAGATTGTAAGCCGCTCTGAGACTTCTTTGGGTAGTGAAGGGCAGGGTATGAATCCAATTTTCTCCTCTTCTCCTTCGTCGTCATCTTCTGCTGCTTCTGAGGTTTCGTCCATAAACTCTCCCCATTCCCTTCCAGCACAGCGAATCCTTTTTATACTTCCCTTCCCTTGCCCCACTTTGGAGGCAGTAAAAGTTTCACTTTAAAAAAAACGTAAAGTGCTCTGGACCACCAATGGAGCCCCTAACGCTCCCCCCCCCCCCATCGATCTGTGTGGTTTTTAAATATTTCTTTTTTCCTGGATGCTGCCTGAAGAAGCAGTTTCAGATTAAGGGGGTGGTCTCCCCCCCCCCTTTTTTTCTTTTTGTTTAAGCCCACACATAGCAAGATCCAAGTGGTCAGCCGTGTTGGTCTGAAGCAGCAGAACACATTTAGAGTCCAGTGGGGGCACCTTTAAGACCAACAAAGTTTTATTCAAGGGGTGAGCTTTCATGTGCAAGGCACACTTTTTCAGATAGGTATTTAAAAGACGCCTGCTCCTTGGGAGGAAAGCGATGGCGAACTTAAACAGCATGATAAAAAGTAGAGACATCACCCTGCCAACAAAAGTCCACAAGGATCAAAGCAATGGTATTCCCAGTAGTCATGTATGGCTGCGAGAGTTGGACTAGAAGGAAGGCCAAGCGCCGAAGAATAGATTCTTTTGAACTATGGTGCTGGAGAAGACTCTTGAGAGTCCCTTGGACTGCAAGGAGATCAAATCAGTCAATCCTCAAAGAAATCAACCCTGACCGTTCCCTGGAAGGCCAGATAATGAAACTGAAGCTCAAAGACTTTGGCCACCCATTGAGAAGGGAGCACTCACTGGAGAAGACCCTGATGCTGGGAAAGATTGAAGGTCAAAGAAGACGGGGACGGCAAAGGATGAGAGGGTTAGACAGTGTCATAGATGCAACGGACATGAAATTGAGCAAACTTCAGAGGACGGCGGAAGACAGGAAGGCCTGGCGTGATCTGGTCCATGGGGTCGCGAAGAGTCGGACTCTACTGTGCGACTGAACAACAACAAAAATTTGAAAAAGTGTGCCTTGCACATGAAAGCTCACACCTTGAATAAAACTTTGTTGGTCTTAAAGGTGCCCCTGGACTCTAAAATTGTTCCACACAGCGCAAGGCAGCCTCCAAGGGGTCTGAGGTCTTGGGTGGAACAGGCTGTGATCGGCGAATCTGCAGCAGCAGGCTAAGTCTAGACGGCAGGCTGAGATCTTCCTACATTGCTTCAAGCCACTCAATGTGAGCCCTCTCTCTCGGTGTCTCATGTGAGCCAGTTTGGTGTAGTGGTTAGGAGCGTGGACTCTAATCTGGGAGAAAACAGTTTGATCCCCCACTCCTCCACTTGCAGCTACTGGATGACCTTGGGCAAGCCATAGTTCTGTTAGAGCTGTTCGCTCAAGGACAGTTCTCTCAGAGCTCTCTCAGCCCCACCTACCTCGCAGGGTGTCTGTTTTGGGGAGGGGAAGAGAAAGGAGTTTGTAAGCCGCTCTGAGACTCCAAGTGAAGAGCGGGGTATAAATCCAATCTCCTCCTCCTCCTCCTCTTCTTCTTCTTTCCTTTTTGCTCCCACTTGCTGTGTTGGATCACATGAGAAAGTCCAGCACCCGGTTTCCAATAGCAGCCAGCAGCTGTGCCCCTGGGAACCCTACAAAGTAGGGCGGGAAGGCAGCCTGGTGGATTTCCCACAGCATCTGGTGTCCAGAGGTAGACTGCCTCCGAAGATGGAGGTTCTGCGTTTTAAACAGAGTATGAAAAACTGTCTTAGCGCTTGCGGTTGGTGCGATTCCAAGGAGAGGCAGTCTAGAAATCTTTAAATAAGCACTGGCCATCGGTAGACCTACCTACCCTTTACGGGAGTAATTAATGTTTTAGAAAGCCATCCCCTGCATTTTTCCTTTCTGTTCACTCACTCTCTTTTATTGGTGCTCAGATAAAAGAGGCAGGTATAAATATTTTTTTAATATATGTTTTTGATACCTATATATCTGAAGCTGTAATATAAATATTGGAGGGAGAGATTTTTTAAAAAAAATTACTTTTCAGTCCAGGGAACTGACACTTCTAATTGAGCTTATTTATTTATATTTATTCATTCTTTGGATTTGTATCCCGCCCTCCCCGAAGGCTTAGGGCAGCTAACAGGGGCCTAAATGCCTAATAAAAACAATAAGAACAATAGAAAAATACAATACACTATACAACATAATACAATTAATAAAACATCGGTGCTCCACTACTCACTCCAATTCCTAAAATCAAGATGGTGTTCTAGAGATGTTATAATAATACATCGACCATATATGTCTCCACAACCCTATCATCCCCAGGTACGTCTCGCACCCCCGATGGTACCCGCACCAGCGGTGGTAAGGGTGCGGTGATGAAAAAAGCGTTGGTGGAATAATGGTGGCGGCGGCTCCTACTCGAAAGCCTGACGGAAGAGCTCCGTTTTACAGGCCCTGCGGAACTGCCCAAGGTCCCGCAGGGCCCGGATCTCTTCTGGGAGCTCATTCCACCAGGTAGGAGCTGCCACCGAAAATGCCCTGGCCCTGGTCACAGCGAGTTTGGTGTTCCTGGGGCCTGGAATATCCAGGAGATTTTGGATCCCCGACCGTAGTGCCCTTGGGGGAACATGCGGGGAGAGGCGGTCCCTTAGGTAGCTTGGCGGTCCCTTAGGTAGCTTGGCTGTCTGTACACAGTCTTGTGGCACTGAGTTCCACAAGAACGACGTTTGAGTCCAGTGGCACATTTAAGGCCAACAAAGTTTAATTCTGGGTATAAGCTTTAGTGCGTATGCACACTTCTGAAGAACTGTGCATGCACACGAAAGCTTATACCCAGAATTAAACTTTGTAGGTCTTAAAGGTGCCACCGGGCTCAAACTCTGTTCTGTTGCTTCAGGCCAACACATCTGCCTGCCTGAATCTGAGTACCATAATGCTCCCCGTTGTGTATTTGGCTTGTCCTTTCCGTGCTGTTTTACTCTTTCTAAACATTTTTTTTAAAATTTCCTAATGCATAAATATAGAAGAATCTTTACACTGGCACGCTGTAATTTATTTATTAGATTTTTACCCCACCCTCCCGGCCTAGGGCAGCTTACGACAGAGTAAAATTCAAACAATACAGTACATAAAATCACATAAATTAATATACATGGAATGTTAAAAACTCAAACATAATAAAACATAGTAAGTGCTAGCAATATCCTCAGCTTACGGTCAGCTCTTCAGTCTTCTTTGGCTATCTTCGGTGATTGGCACAGCAGTATTTAAGGGACCAGTGGGTCAGGGTTCAGCCAACATTAGGGTTGGCAAGTTGTTTTTGAGCCCCAGCGGGGGACTCTCGTCCGGTGTCTGGAGCACGCACGCACACACGCCGCACACACGTCACCTGGAAGTGACGTGACGACGCCAGACACGCTGGGGGCGGGGCCACAACCATCCGAGGGAAAACCATAGAGTTTTCCCTTGGATGACTGTGGCCCCGCCCCCAGCGTGCCCGGCGTCGTCACGTCACTTCCGGGTGACGTGCACGTCGGGGTGGGGTTCCCCCTGGGGCCCAATCTGCCGGCGGTGGGGAACGGGCCTCTGGGGCGGGGTTTTCCCCGCCCCCCGGGGGGACTTGGCAAGCCTAGCCAACATAGCTATTAATGCTTGGTGGTGGAGTATTAGGTGGTGGCAGCTCCAAAGGCCTGGCGGAAGAGCTCTGTTTTACAGGCCCTGCGGAACTGTGAGAGGTCCCGCAGGGCCCCGGTCTCTTCTGGGAGCTCGTTCCACCAGAGAGGAGCTGCCACCGAAAAAGCCCTGGCCCTAGTTGCAACCAATCTGGCCTCCTTAAAGCTCGGGAGAGCCAGCCGATTCTGGGTCCCAGATCTCAGCGTCCTCTGGGGAAATGGCGGAAATGGCAGGACGGTACTTTAAAAATGCCAGTTTTAATTGCTTATGTAAATGCATTACAAATCAAATAGTCATTATTTCATGTAATGTTATATTACCCTCTGTACAGTAAACGGAGTGAGAAATGTATCATCCCTTGGATAAGGAATTTAGATGAATCATCTCCGATCAGAAGGATACATTTTCTTTTAAATGGCTCATCAGGAAAGTTAACTATAGACATCGCAAAGTTTTCTTTCAGCAGCCTTTTTCTTAATAAGGGAGAACTTTATCTTAAAGTCAGCACAGGGCCCTTTTGGCTAATAAGCATTAAAAGGTAAAGGTAAAGGTTCCCTCGCTCAAAAGCCAGTCGAATCCAACTCTAGGGTTGCGGTGCTCATCTCCGTTTCAAAGGCGAAGAGCCAGCGCTGTCCGAAGACGTTTCCGTGGTCATGTGGCCGGCATGACTAAACACCAAGGCTCACGGAACGCTGTTACCTTCCCACCGAAGTGGTACCTATTTATCTACTTGCAATTTCTTGCTTTCGAACTGCTAGGTTGGCAGGAGCTGGAACTAGAGACCAGAGCTCACTCTGTCTTGTGGGTCTCAAACTGCTGAACTACTGACCTTCCACAGCCTGCAGTTCAGCGTCTTAACCACTTGAGCCACCGCTGCTCCAAATAAGCATTATCTAATAAGCATTAGGAACAGGAATAAGTTAAGGAAGAGGATATTTTAGCTGCCCTGGACTAACAGCTAATAATTGAATGAATCATACGTGCAAAGTATTCTCTAACATTGATGAAGCAGGACAAAACAAAAATGCGTAAGATCTTCAGCATCTGTAATGAGAAAAGATGCCTTTACACACTTATCCCCTATTTTGACATATTTATTGCTTTGGTGTTCCTTCCCGCCCCTTAATTAAATCAAAACAACACTTGACCTCATAACCTTAGCTTGTTATTTAGTTTTGTCTTTGCATATCTTAGGCCCCGTCTCACGGGCCGGATATCGCGCGGGGGGGAGGCGTGGCTGTTTGCCCCAGAGCGAACTACCGTGCGGCAGCTGGATCAAACGTCCCACCCGACGTCCCACCGACCCGCCGATTTCCCGTGGTTGGGGGGAGGTGCCGATCATACCTCACTCCTGCGGCGCGGCAAAGAAGCGCCACCGCGGGGGTTGTGTTGGTTTTTTTAACCCAAGTGTTCGCATGCGCCGTTGGGTGCTTGTGCGCACCTGTGGAGACTTGACAAAAAACACACAACTTTTCGCAACGGGACATGGGCGGGCGCCACGAGCTAACACCGGAAACGTGATCTGACGCCCGCCCTTGTCCCGCGGTTTCCGGAAACTAGTACCTCGGAGGTACTAGTTTTTTACAGCACATCTTCGGAGTGAAGCCTCGGGTGAGCCACGGGAGCTCTACGCTTCCCAGATGTGGCGGTGAGATCGCGCCCGGAAAATCCGCCTATCTTCCGTCCCTCTAGCGTGCCTAATGCTCTGCGTGACCGGGGCCTGAAAACATCTTTCTCATGTTACATGTAAATTTGCTCCTCAGCCTGTCTATAAGTTTGAACTCTGTCTTCCATTCCAGTGTATTTGAAAAAGTGTGCTTGCACACGGAAGTTCATACCTTGGATAAACCTTTCTTGGCCTCCAAGGTACCTTTGCTCTATAACCTCATAAAACGATTTGCTTGCCCTCTTCCCTCCGCCTCACCTTCCCAAAAAAGGGAAACGAAAGCCTCAAACGTTGTAACTGTTCCTCACGGGGAAAGTGCTCCTATGTACTGTGTACTGAGTACTGTGTACAGTTCTGGTCACCACACCTCAAAAAGGAAATTATAGCATTGGGAAAAGTGCAGAAAAGGGCAACTCGAATGATCAAAGGGTTGGAACACTTTCCCTA
>NW_015169813.1:326652-362783 GCF_001447785.1 Gekko japonicus | reverse complement strand
CCGTCCCCCGTCCCCCGGCTGGAGAGCAAGGCCCGCGCGGCTCATAGCCGCCGGGCCTCGGCGCTTCCCCCCTCTCCCCCACAAAGCGGCTGTGAGTCGCCAGCAAGGGCGCCGGCAGAGCGTTCCCTGCGCATGCGCAGGGGACGCTCTGTCAGTTTTGGGGGGATTTAAGTATCCTCCTGATTTTTTTTGAAGTTTTCGGATTTTTGTGCAGACGTGGGGACCTCCCCACGTGCGCACAAACATCTCCCTCCCCCCCAGGTGCCCCCGGTGCGCGGATTTAAGGATCCGCACACAGGGGGCACACTTGAGAATTAGATATATAGATATGGAACAGCTGGCTATTAGCCACAAGATATAGATAGGAACTCTCGGTCTGGGGCAGCTGATGCTCTGTATTCTTGGTGCTTGGGGGGGCGCAACAGTGGGAGGGCTTATAGTGTCCTGGCCCCGCTGCTGGATCTCCTGATGGCACCTGGTATTTCTGGCCACTGTGTGACAGAGTGTTGGACTGGATGGGCCATTGGCCTGATCGCACATTTGGCTTCTCTTATGTTCTTATCCATTCACTTTATCTGTGGCAGGCTGTGTTCTTTTTGTGGATTGGGCCCAGAGTGGGGAAGGGAGGGGAAATATACTTCATTGACCCTTAACCCCTATGTAGTATGATTCTGTCGCTTCTCCTCTTTGCAGCACACGCAAACTTTGGACACGCCTGTGCTTATACCCGAGAATCCGTTTTGTGCGGGCGTGTTCCCCCTTTTCCAAGTCTGCAAACTTGTGTGTTTGAACCCATGTCTCAGTTTTGCTAATTGGACTAGTTTAGGTTGCGTCCGTGCAACAACCGGGTTGCAGTATTAGCCACCTTGAGTTCAAGGAGGTTTAAGAAGCCGGGATAGAAATGTTATTTTGATTTATGTCTTTTTTATTTCAATCCTCTGCTTTGCTGCAAAAAGCTCACAATAAGGGGGTTTTAATGTATGCACGTACAGGACTGGCTAGCTCGGGCTAGCCCGATCTTGTTTTGGAAGCTAAGCTGGGTGGGCCCTGGTTAGTGTTTGGATGGGAGACAGGCATGGAGCGCACAGGCATGGAGATCCGGCACATTCTTCTTTTTTCCCTCCTTTCTTTCTCTCCTTCCTTCTTTTCATCTCTCCTTCCTTCTTTCCATCTCTCTTTCTCTCTCTCTTTCTTTTTCTCTTTCTCTCTTTCTCTCTCTCTCTCTCTCTACACAGATCTGTGTGCGGGCAGATCTGTGCATCCCCCCCCCCCATCCCCCCGGGACAAAACAGCCCAGTGGCACCTTTAAGACCAAGTTTTATTCAGGCACAAGCTCTCCCTCCTCTGCGAGGACAGATCTGCACGTTCCCCCCTTCCAATAGCTGGCAATCCAAAACCGTCCAGTGGAGCCTGAGGGGTGGGTGTTGGCTTCTGACACACTTCCGGTGATGTCAGGGGGCGTGGTATATGCAAACGAGTTATGCTAATGAGCTCCTGCACCTCTTTCTCTACGAAATGACCCCGGAGACCACCAAGGAAGTCCAGGGTCGCTATGCAGAGGCAGGCAATGGCAAACCAGGCGGTTTGCGGGTGCTGCAAAGACCTCTTGCCTTGAAAACCCTGTGGGGTCGCCATAAATCAGCAGCCACTTGACTGCAACCCCCCCCCCCCCAAAAAAACCCCAAACCTACAGGAAGTATTCAAGCATGAGTATTTTTGGCCCAAACATTTGAGGTGGTACAGCCTTGGTCTGTTGGGAGTGCCTATACTAGGGACGTTTCCCCCAAATAGTTCCTACTTAACCTTTCCTCTCTGTCCTCTCATTCTGGCATGTATATGCTTGCCTTCTCCCTCTGCTCTGTAATTCGGAGAGATGAACCGGCCTGTTCCTCCCACGCCTCGTCTGTAATCCCTTCGGAATTGACTGCCTCCCCCCCCCCCCTTTCAGGGAAGCGGCCTTTAATCCAGATTAATGGAAATGTGTGCCTTTTATTTAAACTGTTTTCCTTGGGGAAGGGAAGGTTGTTGGGGTTTTTTTTACCGTCTTGTAAAATTTCCTCTCCCTTTCCTCATTTCTTCTTTAAAGGCTCTGGTGTGGACGCTCAGATTAAGCCCTGCAATTTGGGGATCTGCCTCTGTTACAGGGAGCGGATTAAGATGCTAAAAGCAGGGCCCCGATCTCAGCGGCGTAACCGTGATCCGCTGCAGAGCGGAAGCATTTTTCTCTTAAGTGCGCACTGAAAATTGACTCCGGTTGGGGCCTGAGGTTGTGCTGGTGAGCGGGGTGAGACGGTGCTAAGGAAGTTAACTGGGTGGTTAACCTCCGCCCAGGCTAACCACCCCACCCTAGTGGGCTCCCCCCCACATGCCGTTGTTCGTCGCTACAGAATCATCTGGCCACATGCTGCCCTTTCCTATCCCTAAAACAAGAATGGCTCCTCTCAGCAGGGGTCATTTCGTAGAAAAAGAGCTAGGGGAACTCATTAGCATAACTCGTTAGCCTATGCCACACCCCCTGACATCAGGGGCCCGGCGGTGGACCTGCAAGGCCAGCGGGAGTGCGAGGAAGCCCCGCCAAGGCCCTCCCTGGCCCCAGGCAGGCAGGGGTGGGGAGAGGCAGGGAGGAAGCAACTTACCCTCCCTCTTCTCCTGCCTCCTCCTGGCTGAATGAGGGCTGGAAGCGGGGCGGCCGGAAGCAGGGGGCGGGGCTTCGTCATGTGCCCCCCCTGCACCTCACCCGGGGGAACTGCGTTCCCCCGCGTTTCCCCCCCGAAATGACCTCTGCCTCTCAGCCCCCCTCCATTGTCCATGCAGTTTGGTGCCACTTGAAAACCTGTTTCATACCCAGCACCAGTGCTCCCTCTAAGCTGAGTTAGTATGAGCTAGCTCACAATTTTTTTAGCCTCCGGCTCACACATTTTTGTCTTAGCACAGGAAGGAGGGCTCGAGAGCAAACTGATTTATGCAGGAGCCAAATCGCTTGATCACAACTTTTAATGCCAGTAGCTCACAGAGTAGAATTTTTGCTCACAAGACTCCACGGCTTAGAGGGAACATTGCCCAGCACCATCTTAACAAATGCAATTTAGCCTTCGACACCGTGCTGTGAACTATCCCACTTTTGGTGTAGTGGTTTGGTGTAGCCAGTTTGGTGTAGCGGTTAAGTGCTCGGACTCTAATCTGGGAGAACCGGGTTTGATTCACCACTCCTTCACTCGCAGCTGCTGGATGACCTTGGGCAAGCCATAGTTCTGTCAGAGCTGTTATTTCAAGGACAGCTCTCTCAGCCCCACCCACCTCACAGGGTGTCTGTTGTGGGGAGGGAAGGAGCTTGTAAGCTGCTCTGAAACTCCAAGTGAAGGGCGGGGTATAAATCCAATTGTCTCTCTTCTTTTCTCTTTTGACACTGAACCTGGAGAGCCAGCCTGATGTAGAGTTCTCGGGGAATCCGAGAACCTGCGCACTGTTTTGCAATCCATTTTGGTTGGCCCGAATATAGGGTTGCCAAGAAATACCTTGAGATTTGGGAGGAGTGCGTGTCTGTGTGTGGTGTGGTGAAGTGTCTGGGAGGGCGGGGTTTGGGGAGAGGGGGGACCTCAGTGGGATTTAAGGTCATAGAATCGACTCTGTCGAGCTGCCATTTTGTCCATGTGGGTTCGAGTCCAATAGCATCTTCGCGACCAAAACGATTTTTGGGGGTATAAGCATTTGATGAAGGGAGTTTCGACTCTTGAAACCTTCTCCCCGAAAATCTTGCTGACCCCTCTGAGGAGCTACTGGACTGGAATCTAGCTCTTCTAATGCAGACCGACACGGCTGCACTCTGGAACTTTGTAGAGAATTAGAGGATTTTAGCTAAAATTTGAGAGGAGCCGAATCTCTGTTGCCACCGTTGTATGAATCGGCTCTCGGTCGGGACCCGCATCCTGAACTGGCTTTTGGGTGAGGCAGCGGGCGTCAAATATCGTCTGGCCCCTCCTGTTACCATCCTGTTACCTCTCTGTTACCATCTGAGAGCCAGTTTGGTGTGGTGATTAGGAGCGCGGACTCTAATGTGGGAGAACCGGGTTTGATTCCTCACTCCTCCACATGCAGCTGCTGGGTGACCTTGGGCAAGCCACAGTTCTCCCAGCGCTGTTCTCTCCAGAGCAGTTCTCGAAAGAGCTCTCGCAGCCCCACCTACCCCACAGGGTGTCTGTTGTGGGGAGAGGAAGGGAAGGTGATTGTAAGCCTCTCTGAGACTCCGAGTGAAGCGCAGGGTATAAGTCCAACCTCCTCTTCTTCTCTTCCTCTTCTGCACCATGGTCTTCAATTCTTGAGTAACAGAATGACAACCACCTTGGTTTACCCAAGGTAGAGTACTGATTGTCTGGAATCCCTTAAGCGATCTAGCCCTTTCTGCCTTTAATTGTCTAACACCAGGGCACCGTTGTAATAGTTGTGATGTAGTTTGATCACCATAGTTTAAGGGTTACGTCTATAGCTTTAATCTTGATTTTATTGTTTTATATTAATGTTGCAACCTGCCTTGAGCCCGCTTACAGGAAGGGCAGGATAGAAATGGAACCAAATAAATAAGTGAACTGTGCATGGGCAGGGTACGTAAAGGTGGTCCGGGTGGGGTGGGGTGGAGAGCCGGTGGTGCTGAAGAAGAAGAAGAGAAGAAGAGATTGGATTTACACCCTGCCCAGGGCTTTTTTTGTAGAAAAAGCCCAGCAGGAACTCATTAGCATAATAGGCCATACCCAACAGCAGGAACTCATTAGCATATTAAGCCACACCCCTGACAGCACAGCCTATTCGCATATTAGGCCACACCCCAATGTTACCAGAAGTGTGGTCATCCAGCCACACCCACCTTTTGCTTCTTATTCTCTTTACCTTGTTTGTTCTCAAAACCCAGGGCTTTTTGCATGTTAGGCCTCACACCCCTAATTGTAGCCAATCCGAATGAGTTTCTGCAGTTGGGTGTGGCCTATTATGCTAATGAGTTCCTGCTGGGCGTGGCCAACTTGGGAGCCAGCCAGAACTCCGTTCCTGTGTGTTCCTGCCCAAAAATAGCCCTGAACCCGCCCTTCACTACCCAAAGGAGTCTCAGAGCGGCTTACAAACTCCTTTCCGTTCCCCTCCCCACAATAGACACCCTGTGAGGTAGGTGGGGCTGAGAGAGTTCTGAAAGAAACTGCTCTTTTTCAAGGACAGCTCTTGTCAGAACTATGGCTTGCCCAAGGTCATCCAGCCAGGTGCAAGTGGAGGAGTGGGGAATCAAACCCAGTTCTCCCAGATTAGAGTCCGCGCACTTAACCACTACACCAAACTGGCTCCTGAAGCCCCAATCCTCATTGGGGGGACCAGCAGTGACAGACAGCCTCCAGTTGGGTGGTCATACATGGTCTGCTGCAGCCAGAGGGACCGGCCTCTGCCATCCAAAAGACGAGTTGTAATTCCGGGAGCTCTCCAGGCTCCACCTGGAGGTTGGCAACCCTATCTGAATGGGGTGTTCCACGACTTCCATTTCGAGGGTCTGTCTGCGGAACAGTGTGGTGATTAGTTCTAATGAGGGGTATACCGGGAGATCTAATGAGGGATATACTGGTGTGCAGGGCTATTTTTGGGCTAGCAACGCACAGGAACGGAGTTCCAGCTGGCTTCAGAGTTGGCCACGCCCACTACAGCCAAAATCTCTGTGTGCCTGGCTACAGAGGGAAGGCCTGGAGAGCGACCCCACCCCCAACGACTCCGAGGTGGGCGGGCCAGGGGGCCCCCTGGAAGGATCGGGGAGGATCGGGGAGACATTTAAATGCCTCCCTGCCCTGTCCAAGGGCCGGCCTATTATGCTAATAAGTTCATGCTGGGGGTTTTCTACAAAAAAAGCCCTGCTGGGCGGTACTGGGAGTCAAAGAGGGTTCTGGTAGAAGGTGATGTGAAAGATCTCTGGGGGTGCGTTCAGACGAGGCATTTGCAACGGTATAGGTGCCGGTTGGAATCGGTGTACTTACTGGTGTTCACACGGCGAACATCTGCCTTCCGTCCCTAACCGTTGCAAAGAGCCTTAAACCGTTGTATTCTGCCACTAGGTCCCCAAGTGGTGGTATCCTGTGTGCAACGGTTGTAATTGCTTCCCCCCACCCCCCGTTGTAGAGCCACTTCCGTTCGGAAGCCCGAGGCTTCCGATTTTCGCCCGCCATTTTTTTTTAGGTTGGTGATATGCGCTTGGACGAAGCTTCGCCCCGGCGTTTGTTTTTTTAAAAAAGAAAAGGTCCTTAGTTTAACGTTTTAGAGGCGTCCGGGACCTCAGGGAGGCCAGTTTACTCTTTAAACTTTAAAGGTAAGTCCTCTCTTCAGGGCATGCTTTTCGGGACGGGGTGTTTTGCGCATGCACGAAGATTGCCATTCTGTGGATGGCTGCCTATGCGCATGCTCAAACTGAGTTAAAAAAAAGAAAAATCGCCGACGCCCACTGTGTGTGAACGGGCATGCAGCGATGGGCTCCGCAGACAGGAGGTAAGTGTGATCGCGTTTCAGCCGGCATAAACTGCAACGGTTGGAACCGGTGCAGTTTATGCCGGCTGAAACGCCCCGTCTGAATGCACCCTGGGAGCGCCACTGCCAGTCAGAGGAGGCCTAGCCTGGATAGACCGAATCGCCTCTTCATGCGCTTCGTTCCATGCTGGAAGATAGATCGGGAATGATCCTGATCTTTATGTTCTCTTCGTAACCTCCAGTCTAGCGCCCTGGGCTCCCCTCCAGCATCATCAGTTCAGCAGTGCTTCTTCTACTTTCGTGAAATATTTTTATCCCTCTTTTCTCCTCCCAAATGGAGCGGCTTCTTCCGTTTGCTTCGTCGTGGCACGCTGGGAGCACATTACCGGAAATAAGCTCCTAGTCTACAGTCTTTTATTTTTAAATACCTCCTTTCCAATTTAAATCTCTCTCTCTCTCTCTCTCTTTCCTCTCCCCCACATTTGGAAAGGAAATTGCTAGATTTTAACAAAGGCGTGGGAATTATTTTTACCCTGCGCGAAGTCCATTGGGCATGTAACTCTTTTGAAAGATGTTTTGAAAGATGTTTTGAAAGATGTTTCACCAGGAAGGGGACTGGAAGCTGCCCGGTGTTCCCTCTAAGCGGAGTTATTATTATTATTTATTAAATTTCTACCCTGCCCTTCCCCCCGTAGCAGGCCCAGGGCGGCTTACACAGACACTGCACAGATAAAACAAAACTAAATAAAATCATAACAATACAGGTATAAAACATTACAAAGTGCTAGTGCTAAAACCAGGGCTATTTTGGGGCAGGAACGCACAGGAACGGAGTTCCGGCTGGCTCCCAAATTGGGCACGCCCAGCTGGAACTCATTAACATAATAGGCCACACCCAACAGCAGAAACTCATTAGGATTGGCTACAATTAGGGGGTGTGGCCTAACATGCAAAGGAGTTCCTGCTCCAAAAAAAAGCCCTGGGTTTTGACAACAAGGTTAAGAGAATAAGAAGCAAAAGGTGGGTGTGGTTGGATGACCACACTTCTGGTAACATGGGGGTGTGGCCTAATATGTGAATAAGGTGTGCTGTCAGGGGTGTGGCCTAATATGCTAATGAGTTCCTGATGTTGGGTATGGCCTATTATGCTAATGAGTTTAGAGTTTCTGACCAAATGCTAGAGTGCCCCCGGTGATGTGCCTAGTGCAATGGCATCACTTCCGGGTGACGTCATCGCACCGAGCACGTTGGTGCACACACCAGAAGATCCCAGGAAGGAAGCTCCATCCCCCAGCTGGCAACAGGTAGGGACCTGGCGACCCTACATGAGAGTAAGACAGGTATCAGAGGTGAGCAGCATTCTAGAAGCAAGGTGCTACCACTGAAAAGGCCAAGTCTCTGGTTGCCGCCCACCTCCCCTCTGGAGGCAGGAGCATAGAGCAAAGGGCTGGCGAGGCAGAACTTACTAAACGTCCCAAAATACTCAAAGACACTAAATATAATACTCACAACTGAGTTACATAAATCAGCAATAACAGGCAAACAAAACAATTTCAATAACATCTTGAAATTCACATAAATAAATGGTGCAAATCGGGAAAGATCCAGGTGCATGAGTCACAGAACAAAGAATTCAAATGCAGAGTGCAAATTCAAAAGTCCACTTTTGGTGGTATTGGTTGGTAATATTGGTTGGTAATACACCAATATTACTTCAGGTGAGTAGAGTCCTCTGTTCCTGAAGAGCCAGTTTGGTGTAGTGGTTAGAAGTGCAGACTCTAATCCGGGAGAACCGGGTTTGATTCCCCACTCCTCCACTTACAGCTACTGGTGTGACCTTGGGTCAGTCACAAGTTCTCTCAGAGCTGTTCTCTCAGGAGCAGTCCTCTCAGAGCTCTCTCAGCCCCACCTACCTCACAGGGTGTCTGTTGTGGGTAGGGGAAGGAAAAGGAGATTGTAAGCTGCTCTGAGACTTCTTTGGGTAGTGAAGGGCAGGGTATAAATCTAATCTCCTCCTCATCATCATCCCATTGTTTCATCAGGTCCTTTAAAAAAAGAGAATAAGCTTTATGTGTTTTTCTTTAACCTGAGCTGTTCTTTCCTTTTTTCCCTACCAGCTCAGGAGTGACGGATTGCCGTCGGCCGATTCCACCCCTCTTCCGCCATGTCGTCGTCTTCTCCAAAGAGTGCCCCGTTGGAGGTGCCGGCCGGAGTCCCGGCGGGACTGGCGAGAGGACTGACGTCCCACTAGCACGGCGCATGCGGGTGGAGCGTCGCCCCCTGACGCCCTCCCCTCCTCTTCCTCCTCCTCCACTGCCACCCGTGATGGTTTACTAACCCAGAAGACGCCAGCTTCTGATTGGCTCCTCTCCTTCCCCCTCCATCTCCCTCCCCTCCCCCTGACCCGCAACCCCACCTCAAGTTTCGGCTGTGTTGGGATTTGTATGGAATCGACGTAATCGTGGAGAGGCCGGGGTATCACAAACTTATGGATTTTGATAAGAGAGGAGGGAAAGGGGAGAGCGAGGAAAGCAAAAGGATGTCTAAAACAGGTGGAGGCCGGAGCACTCACGGGAGCCGAACGGCAGGGACCAACTCCGGAGTCTTAATGGTGGGCCCCAACTTCCGGGTCGGGAAGAAGATCGGCTGCGGCAACTTTGGGGAGCTTCGGCTAGGTGAGTCAACTGACGGCGTTCTCGCGTGCTTTTCTTTTCTTCCCCCCCCACTTTTGATAACTCCGAGGCACTGGATTTTTTGTTCCTTGTGCGGATCTTGCAGAAACCAGCAGCTTTTTTTGTTTTGAAAAGCGAGTTTCTAGTCCTCATCATTTGTGATGATTTAATAGTGCGTGAGTGCTGCTTTGAAGCTGACAGGGTGGTACTAAGGAAGGGCACCAGTGCCTTGCTTCACCTTTACAACAGGTAGTGCATAAATTATGCAAAGTAGGAGCACCTTGCCAGTTGAATTCACATTTGCTTGAGTTTGCAAAAGGGGTTCATGCGGCCTTTGCAATCCTAAACGCATTTATGGGGAAATGAACTCTGTTTATTTCTATATATACTTCCTTCCAGAGACCGTTCCCCTCCTAAATCTTTTCAGGCAGCTTGGGGAACTGGGTGGGGCTGGGAGGCCTGTGCTCTTCGGAGGGAGAAAATTCTGGGATCTGCAGATTTCAGTGTTTCGCTTCGAGAATTCGTTAATCCGTTCGGTATGCTTTTTCTCAGACTCCATGATTGCTTCGGTGCTGAGAGAAGGGAGGCTGGCCTGTGTACAGGCTTTAGTTTTTGAATGTAGAATCTTGTCATCCGGGGCACCTTCAGGCAGAGACTCTCCCATCACGGACTTTTGTATTTGTGTTGACAGTCAGAAGCTTTGCAATTTCCAGTCCCAGGAGCAGATCTGGGCCACTTGCAAGCTAATCTCTCCCCTCACTTTCTGTCGTTCCCTCACTGTCTGTAGAATGTATTCCCCAAACTTATTTTTTTAAAACCATCGTTAGATTTAAGTCCAGTAGTACCTTAAGGGGCCACGGTGGCTCAGAGGTTAAGATGCTGAGCTGCAGACTGGAAGGTCTGTAGTTCGGCAGTTTGAGACCCTAGTGCCATGTGACAGATTGAGCACCCGTCTCTGGCCCCAGCTCCTCCCAACCTAGCACTTCGAAAGCAACAAATTGCAAGTAGGTAAATAGGAAACGTCTTCGGACAGCACTGGCTCTTCAGCTTGGAAACAGAGATGAGCTAACTGTTCTACTGCAGATAGATCCAGGTGAGCAGCCATGTTGGTCTGAAGCATTGGAACAAAGTTCAAGTCTAGTGGCACCTTTAAGACCAACAAAGCTTTATTCAAGGCACGAGCTTTTGCGTGCATGCTCACTTCCTCAGATACAGTGAAATGGAACTTACCAGTCCATACATGTAGGCAGAGGTTGAGCAGTAAATTATCATACAGCATAATGAAAATATTTATCAGAATCAGGAATAACAAGTTGGTTTATGTGGTTACTGTTTAACATAATGAATTCCTGATTCTGATAAACATCTTCATTACATTGCATGCTAATCTACTGCTCATCCTCTGCCTATATGTATGGACTGGTGATTTCCATTTCACTGTATCTGAGGAAGTGTGCGTGCACATGAAAGTTCGTACCTCGAATAAAACTTTGTTGGTCTTAAAGGCGCCACCGGACTCGGACTCTGTTCTGCTGCAGGTCAACGTGGCTACCCTCTGAAACGATCTTTGCAGAGAATTATAAGACAGATTCCAGATGGGTCGCCGACGCCGTACAAAGTCCGTTGTAGCCAGAAGAACCGTCTTGTGGCGCCTTAAAAAGAGTTTAAGCGTGGCAGAAGCTTTTGTGGGTTACTGTCCGCTTGATCAAATGCATGAGTCAGTCGTCAGGAATAGAAAAGAGAGAACGCCATGGTACAGCCAGAAGGGACAGAGTGTTAAAGAACTGAGCGCGGGAGGACTCAGCACAGTCCAGCATATAGGATGCAATGCACAGAACGCACAAAAACAGGATGCAGCCAGAAGGCAGAATGATCCCATGGGGGGGTGGGGGGGTGGACCACTCCCAGCTGGTGGCAAACTGGCAGAGCAAGGCAGAGAGGCCTTAAAGAGGGGCAGTTTGGCGTAGTGTGGTTGAGTGTGCGGACTCTAATCTGGGAGAACCGGGTTTGATTCCCCACTCCTCCACTTGCACCTGGCTGGAGGACCTTGGGCAAGCCGTACCTCTGATAAGAGCTGTTCTTGAAAAAGGCGGTTTCTGCCAAGAGCTCTCTCAGCCCCACCTACCTCACAAGGGTGTCTGTGGTGGGGAGTGGAAGGGAAAGGAGTTTGTAAGCCGCTCTGAGACACCTTTGGGTAGTGAAGGGCGGGGTATACATCCAATCTCTTCTTCTTCTTTTACCTCACAGGGCGTCTGTTGTGGGGAGGGGAAGGGAAAGGAGTTTGTAAGCCGCTCTGAGACTCCTTTGGGTAGTGAAGGGCGGGGTATAAATCCAATCTCTTCTTCTACCTCACAGGGTGTCTGTTGTGGGGAGGGGGAGGGAAAGGAGTTTGTAAGCCGCTCTGAGACACCTTTGGGTTGTGAAGGGCGGGGTATAAATCCAATCTCTTCTTCTTCTCCTTCTCCACTCAGCCAGCCACTCCCAATCTCTATTGAGCCCCAGCCTGAGGGTGTCAGATCTGCATACAAGTTTCCACTCAGCAGCTTCCCAAACGCTTGTCCTCTGCTGCCGAGCCCGTGGGTTGTCAGCCGCCAGGTGGGGCCTGGAAATCTCATGGCATTACACCTGATTCCTAGACTACAGTGATCAGTGTCCCTGGACAAAATGGCTGCTTTGGACGGTGGGCTCGACTGGAGTATATCGCACTCAGTTCCCTCCTAGGGTTGCTATCCCCTCTATGGAAACGGGTCCCCCCCCAACTTCGGGGGAGGCCCAATCCACCACTGGCCAGCTGGCTGACGAGGGGAGCCCCACCCCTGAACAGCCCTGCTGCGCCTGGAACGCCCGGTGCGATGACGTCACCCGGAGGTGACATCATCACGCTGGGCACGACATGCAGGGGCCGCTCTAGCACTTGGCTAAAAACTCTATGGTGACCATAGAGTTTTTGGCCAAATGCTAGAGCGTCTCTCGCATGACGTGCCCGGTGCGATGATGTCACTTCCGGGTGATGTCATCACGTCACACACGCACCAGAAGATCCCAGGGAGCAGCCTGGAGCCCCCCACCAGCAGACAGTAAGCACCTGGCAACCCTAATCCCTCCTTTCCCCTCCCCAAACCCTGCCCGCCCTGGGCTGCACCCCCAAATCTCCAGGAATTTCCCATCCTAAAATAAATAGCTATGTTTGAGGGGGGCTCTTGGTTCCCAAGAGGCTGCATGAGACGTGGCTGGTGTCCCGTGTACCCTGAGAGCATGATGTCGAACATGGACTTTGGTATTTAATGACGTTTTCACACACACTCAGGGGTCATTTCGTAGAAAAAGAGGTGCAGGAGCTCATTAGCATAACTCATTAGCATAACTTATTTGCATATGCCACACCCTCTGGCATCACCGGAAGTGTGTCAGAAGGCAACACCCACCGCTCAGGCTCCACTGGACTGTTTTGGATTGCTAGCTATTGGGGGGATGGGGGATGTGCAGATCTGTCCTCATAGAGGAGGGAGAGCTTGTACCTGAAGGTGGGCGGGGGGGCCCTCTGCAACTTACCTGGCTGCTTCTTGCTCCTCGTGGCCTGACTGAGGGCTGCTGGGAGCAGGGGGTGGGGCTTGTTGCATGTGCCCGCCCGCTGGGTTCCTTACTTGCCGGAGCTCTGCTCCTGTGCGCTCCCACAGGAAATGACCCCTGCACACACTAAATAACACACTTTCAATCTGCTTTCACTGCTTTTTGCAACTGGATTTTACTGTGCGAGATGGCAAAATCCACTTGCAAAACGGTCGCTGAAGTGGATTGAAATGGCATTATTTAGCATGTGTGAAAGTGCTTGTATTTTTTATAAGAAAGGAGGCTGGAAGGGAATAAAACACAAATGGAGAAAGAGAGAGAGAATATCGGGTACAGCAGAGAGGAGAACAGAAGGAGGTTGTTAAAAATTTAAAAATGTGCATCCAGGTTTTCTTTGGGGGAGGGAGAATCCTGGATCTTTTTGAAGACAGCGGGCCCCCCAGGCTCTTTTGCCTCGTGGGGGGGGGTTCCCACGCCAGATGGGAAGGGGCTCTGCGGCTGGTTATTCAAGAGGATTCCCCCAAGGCAGGAAGTTTTCAAAACCCAGGCCTAGGGCCGCTGACGCAGTGTGCTCAGAAAGGTCCCTGTCTCACGGGAGAGACAAGTGTTTTCCGCAGCCTTCGAGCATACGTTGTACGGAGTTCCCCGCCCCCGGTAGCATCTGGCCATTTCCTGGGAGCGCGCGTGGGCCCCGCGGTTCCGCAGCTGACGGCAGCTGGAAACTTGGCTCGCTCGGTCGGTTCCTATTAAAGAGTCTCCCTGCTTTGTTCCTTGATCCTCACAAATGGTAGGGATTATCTCCCCCCCCCCCCCCGCTGAACCTCCCACCCAGTCGGTCTCTAGCTTTCAGATACAGATGCGAGAACAGGCGAGGGCTGGTAGGAGGGTTGCCCAGTCCTCCCAGCCCCTGGGGGGGGGCAGGGGGGTTGGGTTGCCAGCTCCAGGTTGGGAAACCCCTCGATTTTGGGGGGGGGAGCCTGGGCAGGACGGGGACCTCAGTGGGGTACAATGCTGTAGAGTCCAACCTTCAGAGCATCCATTTCCTCCAGGAGAACTGATCTCTCTGGTCTGGAGAGGAGGTGTACTTCCGGGGGATCGCCAAGTCCCACTTGGAGGCCAGCATCCCTACCTCGTAGCTTGCTCAATGTGCTTTTTGGTACCTTTGGATTCTGTCATCTCATTATTACTGCTATTACTACTACTACTGCAAGACGGAGCTCTTCCGCCAGGCTTTCAATTAGGAGCCGCCGCCACCACCACCACCACCACCACCAACTACCTCAGGGGAACATGGGGTATTGGGATGGCCCATTACCAGAGGTCATTTCGGGGGGGGGGGGACCCGGGGGGAGCCAGGAGGAGGCAGGAGAAGAGGGAGGGTAAGTTGCTTCCTCCCTGCCTCTCCCCACCCCTGCCTGCCTGGGGCCAGGGAGGGCCTTCGCGGGGCTTCCTTGCACTCCCGCCGGCCTTGCAGGTCCACCGCCGGGCCCTTCATGGGGCTCGGCAGTGGAGTTGCAAGGCCAGCGGCCGAGATCGTTGGGGGCGGGGTGTGTGGCCTTATGACACACTTCCGGTGATGTCAGGGGGTGTGGCATATGCTAATGAGTTATGCTAATGAGTTCCCCTAGCTCTTTTTCTACGAAACGACCCCTGCCCATTACAAGATCGAGCCACAGTGTTTCGACTGATTGTACCGCTGAATCGGGCTCGGAGCTTCATTTACAGGCTACCATCTTGCTTTGACTGAATGCTTTCATAACACCGTTGAGCACTTTATGTTGATAATGGTTGTTTTTATGTGTTTTAGGTGTTTTACTGTTTATATTGGCACATGGTGCCCTTTTTGTGAGCCACCCTGAGCCCGTTCGCGGGGAGGGCAGGGTAGAAATATAATAATAAAATAAATAAATAAAATAAATACTACTGCTACTACTACTATTACATTATTTATAGTCTACCTTTCTCGCTGAGACACAATACGAATTATGTGGTCATTGAGAGCCAGTTTGGTGTTAAGAGCCAGCTGGGAGAACCGGGTTTGATTCCCCACTCCTCCACATGCAGCTGCCGGTGTGACCTTGGGTCAGTCACAAGTTCTCTCGGAGCTGTTCTCTCAAGGGCGGTTCTCGAGAGAGCTCTCTTAGCCTTCTTCACAGGGTGTCTGTTGTGAGGAGGGGAAGGGAAAGGAGATTGTAAGCCGCTCTGAGACTCCTTCGGGTAGTGAGGGGCGGGGCATGAATCCGATCTCTTCTTCTTCTGAATCGAGTAGAATCGACGGGATGGGACATCCAATGAACAGCACAATGGGATTTGGACTACAGAAGTCCTAAAATCAACAGAAATCTCAAACAGAGCTGAAATTAAGCATCTAAACAGGAGACATTAAGAGCTGTGGGAATGGCCTACCCTGGAGCACACTTACAGTTGTCAGCTAGTGATACAGTGGTGGCAGGGCTCTTTTTCTGGAAAAAGCCCAGCAGGAACTCATTAGCATAATAGGCCACACCCAACAGCAGGATCTCATTAGCCTATTGGGCCACACCCCTCACAGCACATTAGCATATTAGGCCACACCCCCACGATTACCAGAAGTGTGCTCATCCAGCCACACCCACCTTTCACTTCTTATTCTGTTTACCTTGCTTGTTGTCAAAACCCAGGGCTTTTTTTGTAGCAGGAATCCCTTTGCATGTTAGGCCACACACCCCTATTGTAGCCAATCCTAATGAGTTTCTGCTGTTGGGTGTGGCCTATTATGCTAATGAGTTCCTGCTGGGTGTGGCCAACTCCGGAGCCAGCCGGAACTCCATTCCTGCCCAAAAATAGCCTTGGTGGTGTGGGTCACAGTCCCTGTCCCTTTACCAACACAGCTCTCTGACTATTTCATTGCAGTCCAGTTCCTTTTACCCGTGTGGAAGCCCTCTTCTTGGACAATTCTGTTTTGCGTCGTTTGCAGAAAGCCGGGAGAGTGGGATCCTCCCTGACCTCCTCAGGGAGGCCATTCTACCACAGAGGCGGCACGACGGCAGGCGGTTGTCGATTTTGCCCATTTGCGGGATGGCACCTGCAAATGGCTGTCCTGGGATGAGCAAAGTTGATGTGGTGGGAGCACAGGAAGAGAGGGGGCGGTCCTGCAGATGAGAGGGACCGAGGCCACATGAAGGGCTCTGTATGTGTTAGTCAGTCCTTTGAATTAGGGTCTTACTGCCAGGGGGGCTCCCAATCACTTTCTGTGTTTTGGGGCCTTAAAAGCCATAGAGTTTTGCCCAAAATCTAGAGCGTCACCCCCGATGTTGGAAACACGATGATATCACTCCCGGATTACATCATTGCGCCAGCGGCACCAGACGGGGACTTCTCGGGGGTGGGGCTTCCCCCATCAGTCAGCTGGGCTGTGGCGGACTGGGTGCCCCGAAATCCCCCCTGGCCCCACCGGGGGAATGGCAACCCTATCTTGAATTGAGCCCAATCATTGATGGACAGAGTGACTGGAGAACAGGCGTGATATGCACGATTTGCCTAGCTCTTGAAAAGACAGCCTCTCCAAAGCATGTTGTCAAGGAGGCACACAGCACAAGCTCCGGCAATCACCATTGGGTGTATTAAGTTTCTGGTCCTCCTCGATAGCTAGCAGTACCTGGCGGGATTTTGTGTGTTTGTAGAGAAGGCTGATTTCTAGGGGTCAAGGCGTCAGTCACCCCTCTGTGTGAGCAGCAGAAGCAAAATGTAATTATGTCGCGGGAATGACACATGGATTCAACCGGCGCCGTCAGAGGCTTTTAGTAATACCCAGGCTCAGGGGTCATTTCCTGCAGGAGCGCACAGGAGCGGAGCTCCGGCAGTAAGGAGCCCAGAGGGTGGGCACATGCAGCAAGCCCCACCCCCTGCTCCCAGCAGCCCTCAGTTGGGCCACGAGGAGCAAGAAGCAGACAGGTAAGTTGCAGAGCCCCTCCCCCTTCCGGTACAAGCGCTCCCTCCTCTGCAAGGGCAGATCGGCATGTTCCCCCCCCCCCAATAGCTTGCAATCCAAAACAGTCCAGTGGAGCCTGAGCGGTGGGTGTTGCCTTCTGACACACTTCCGGTGATGTCAGGGGGTGTGGCATATGCAAATAAGGTATGCCAGTGAGTTATGCTAATGAGCCCCTGCACCTCTTTTTCTACGAAATGACCCCTGCCCGGTCTGCCTTGGTGCCTCTGTAGGCATGCGGGTGTCACGATAGGCAGGGGTGAGCTTCAGCCGTGGTTTGTTCCATGAGATATAAGCAACAAATCTCGGTTTGTCTGCATATAGACAACTCCTCTTCTGCATCCCAGGAATACCATACTCATTGCCAGGGATTATTTCTGGGAAAAGAGGTGCCGGAACCCTCAAGAGGAAAGTGGAGGAGAAACACATGGGATTCTTTGAAACCCTTGTTTAAATCTTATTTTTAAAATGTTAATATTTTTTGTGATGTCACAAGTGACATCATGCTCCCCTGGTGCCCCTTGTGAACCTTTAAACGTTTTTTGAGATGTTTCTTTCCATGAAGAGGCGCATTCCGGCGCATTCCCCAAGAAAAAAGGCCCTGGTTGTGGCTGTAGTTTTGTAGGTTCAGATAGCGCAATAAGCCACAAGCGGCTTAAATGGCGACTCTCAAACCAGCAAGAAACCTTAACTTCAGGATCCCAGTTTGGTGTCTGCTCGCAGTGTTTCCCAACCTCTGGGTTGGGACCAGTGTCCCCTCTAAGCCGAGTACAAGCTAGCTCACCGTTTTTTAGCCTCCGGCTCACACATTTTCGCCTTCGCTCAGGAAGGAGGGCTCCAGAGCAAACTAATGTATGCAGCGGCCAAATTGCGCGCTCACAGTTTTAATGCCAGGCGCTCACAGAGTGGAATTTTTGCTCACAGGACTCCACAGCTTAGAGGGAGCCTTGGTCCGGGACCCAAAAGTGGGTCTCGAGGCCTCTGAAAGTGGGTCACAGATCCGCCCCCCCCCCCAATGGCCGCCCTGCCTTTTCCGTTGCTCTCTTTTGTATTTCGGAAACCAACCTCTGACCTGGAAACCATATCCACACGTTTGTATTTTTTCCTTCACTGCATGTACCCTGTTTCCCCAAAAATAAGACCTACCCAAAAAATAAGCCCTAGCAGGATTTCTATGCATTTGTGGTATAAGCCCTACCCCGATAATAAGACCTAGGGATGACGATGTTCCAGAAGAAGATGACTTAACTGTATTTGAATAAATGTAGATCGTTGTATTATATTAAAAAAAAATAAGACATCCCCTGAAAATAAGCCCTAGTGTGTCTTCTTGAAAAAAAATAAATATAAGACGGTACGTGTTGATCCTGATGTTTACTAGAGTGAGTTTCTTAGAATCCTAGAGGGGATTAGAGGGAGGGATGGAGGAGGAGAGGGTGGGTGTCAAAGGCTGGGATGTCCCTTCCATATGCCAAGGCTGTGTATGTCGGCATATCACTGGCTCGGGGTTCAAAGTCGGGGCAGCGGTGCCCTTCGTGCCATGTTTGTTGGTTTCTCCAGGGCTTTTTTTTGTAGAAAAAGCACAGCAGGAACTCATTAGCATAATAGGCCACACCCAACAGCAGGAACACATTAGCATATTAGGCCACACCCCTGGCAGTGAAGCTCATTAGCCTATTAGGCCACACCACATGCCTTCCCTTGGAAGGATCTGTCCTGTGAGGAGCCCGGGCAAGCCAGCCCTTGGACAGATCCTTCCGGGGGGCCCCCTGCCTTGGAGTTGTGTGGGCAGGTGTCGCTCTCCAGGCCTTCCCTCTGTAGCCACGCACACAGAGGTTTTGGCTGTAGTGGGTGTGGCCAGCTCTGAAGCCAGTCAGAACTCCGTTCCTCCTGCCCAAAGATAGCCCTGGGTTTCTCCAAAAGGTCTGGTTAGCTACTGCAGAAAATAGAATGCCGAACAAGCTGGGTGCGAGGGTCCTAGTCAATGTTCCCTCTAAGCTTGTGGAGTCTTGTGAACAAAAGTTCTACTTTGTGAGCTACTGGCATTCGAGTTGCGAGCGAGCAATTTGGCTGTAGGGTTGCCAACCCCCCGGTTTGCCAGGGGTCCCCCATTTTGGGGGGAGGTTCAACCTGCCGCCAGCCAAATGGCCCGCGGGGGAAGCCCCACCCCCAACACCCACAGCCACCCCTCTCTCTCCCTTTAAGTGTGTGGAACCCGTGTTTCCTCCCAAGCCCGATCTCCGCTTGGGATCAGGCTTGCAGGGAAATGCCAGCTTCGTGCTCTTAAAAGGGAAACGCGGCTGCTCTTAAAGGGGAAACGCCGGCTCCTACACTTAAAAGGGAAACGCCGGCTCCTTTAAGTGCAGGGAACTGCCGTTTCTGGAGATCTGGCGTGCGCGCGGGGGGGGGGGACGGGACGTCCCCAACTTGACGTCAGCACGTCAGAGATGCCCCGCCCCCTCCAGGAACGCCCCCAAAGTCCCCCGCTGGGGGTGGAAGATGGACTTGGCAACCCTATTTGGCTGCGGCATAAATTAGTTTGCTCTGGAGCCCTCCTTCATGAGCTAAGACAGAAATGGGTGAGCCGGAGGCTAAAAAACTGTGAGCTAGCTCACACTGACTCGGCTTAGAGGGAACACTGGTCACAGTTTGCCTAGGGTGACAAAAAAAAACCTCGGGCCGGCCGTGGATGGGTCACCATACCAAGTAAATCTGGACTTGTGGGTCACCATGCCCAAAAAACCCACTGTGCTGGCAGGCCTTAATTTATTAAACCACTTGTGTTCAGTTATCAGGACTTAAACTGGGTTTGATCAAACCGCTGGTATCATGATGTCTGAACACAGGCCTTTTTTTTTTTCTTGTCTAAAACACATGTTTTCTCTCCGATCTCTTCCTTGATCCTTGTTCCAGAGGGTTCACCGTGTTAGCCTCTTGCGGGGAAAATGAACGGTCTTGGGGCGCCTTAAAGACCGCCACACGTTTATCAAATTAGAAGGTCTTGTGGTCCAGGGAAAGGTCTTGTGGTCTGCTAGGCTAAAAACGTGGTGGCCTTTAAAGGCAACTTAAACAAAGGAATTCCCCAAAAGTGCATTGGGGGGTTTCTGAACAGGGAATATGGCTCAGTGGAAGAGCCTCAGATTTGCACACAGGTGGTCCCAGGTTCAATCCCCAGCATCTCCAGGTAGAAGGATGAGGTGAGAGCACAGTGTTCCCTCTAAGCTGAGTCAGTGTGAGCTAGCTCACGGGTTTTTTAGCCTCCAGCACGCACAGATTTTTGTCTCGGCTCAGGAAGGGATGGCTCCAGAGCAAACTAATTTATGCAGCAGCCAAATTGCTCACTCACAGTTTCAACACCCGTGGCTCACAAAGTAGAATTTTTGCTCACAGGAGGTGTTGAGAAAGACCCGAGGCCCTGGAGTACCACCGTCGGTCCAAGTAGACAATACTGACCTCGGTGGCATGATTGTCTGATTCAGTATAAGGCAGCTCCAGGCGACGCTCCCTCTAAGCTGTGGAGTCTTGTAAGCAAAAAATCTACTTTGTGAGCTACTGGCATGAAAGCCGTGAGTGAGCGATTCGGCTAGTGCATAAATGAGTTTGCTCTGGAGCCCTCCTTCCTGAGCCGAGACAGAAATCTGTGCGTTGGAGGCTAAAAAAAACTGTGAGCTGGCTCACACTAACTCAGCTTAGAGGGAACACTGGCTCCATGTGTTCAGAAATCAAATGGAATGCCAGGGAGGGGTGGCGCAGAGATTGCATGCCGCTTCCCGAGGCAAACCTTCTTCCAGAGAGGGACGCTGGAAGTCCATTGCGAGAAGGCGGGAGGGTGGGAAGAAGGGGGTCCCCTCTCAAGGACGGCCGAGCGGCGTGCGTGACAGATCTGGAAATAGATTCCTTGCAGTCCAGTTGTGCTTGCAGGCTCTCCAATCGCATTTCCCTTTCTAAAAATTAAATACTTGACGGTGTTGGGAATAAAAGGTCAGGGGGAAGGCAGCGTGATGTGCCGAGGCAGGTGTCCTGCACAGCTCTAAGGCCTTCCAAGCCGCAAGGGCAAATTTTTTTAAGGGTTAAAGCCGGGGAGGGCTGGCAGGTGAAAAATGGTTCTCCCCCCCCCCCTCGCCCCGTGACCTTCTACATTTGGTTTGAGTTTGGGACAGGGTTTTCCAATCGTTGTGCTGCAGAACAGAGAAGCTCAGGATGGGAGGCTCTGATGTACCTAAAGCCGCCAACCGCAGAGGAGGCCAACTGTTGTGTCTGTGCATGAGTTGCTGTCCTGGCCTTTCCGGCCGAGCTCTACCAGCATGTGTTTGTGTGCATTTAGTTATTTATTTCCTCTGTAGCCCGCCATTCCAACAGGAAAACAAGGCATATTACAAAATACCTATTTTATTCTTTTTTTAAATTGGCCAGGCAGTGTAGGGCACTCAGTAAACAATGCTGTAGGTCTGGGATTTTCAAATTTGAAAATACTCCCAACAACAGAGGGCCGGTTTGCTGTAGTGGTTAGGAGCGCGGACTCTAATCGGCGAGAATCGGGTCTGATTCCCCACTCCTCCACTTGCAGCTGCTGGAGTGACCTTGGGTCAGTCACAAGTTGTCTCAGAGCTGTTCTCTCAAGGGCAGTCCTCGAAAGAGCTCTCTCAGGACCACCTACCTCACAGGGTGTCTGTTGTGGGGAGGGGAAGGGAAAGGAGATGGTAAGCCACTCTGAGACTCCCTCGGGTAGTGAAGGGCGGGGTATAAATCCAATCTCCTCCTCCTCCTCCTCCTCTGCTGCTGCTGCTGCTTCTTTCACTGCTTCTGCTTCTTTGACTGCTGCTTCTGCTACTTTGACTGCTGCTTCTGCTGCTTCTGCTTCTTTGACTGCTGCTTCTGCTTCTTTGACTGCTGCTTCTGCTGCTTCTTCCACTGCTTCTGCTGGTGCTGCTGTTTCTTCTGTTGCTTCCGCTTCTTCTACTTCTGCTGCTGCTTCTGCTGTCTAAGGTGTGAGTCCATAGAGTTCGGCAAGATTTTCGGGGTATGAGCTTTCAAGAGGCATGTAGGAATGGTGATTCCTGAGCCCTTATATATCCCAGTCAGAGAACGGGAGGGGCACTGCAAAGAAAGGTGTCAGGATTCAGAGGTACAATGCAAAATGTAATCCACTGGATTGCGTGGGGGAGAAATGTATTGGAAAACCAGGCATGGAGTACCATGGGGAAGTAACATAGGCTGAGTAGAATGTGCCGTGTCAGCAAAGAGAAGGGTAAGTGTAAGCAACACAAGGTTGGAATAGAGTGGTCAGAAGCAGTGTTCCCTCTAAGCAGAGTTAGTGTGAGCCGGCTCACAGCTTTTTAGCCTCCAGCTCACACGCTTTTGTCTTAGCTCGGGAAGGAGGGCTCCAGGGCAAACTCATTTATGCAGCAGCCCAATCGCTCGTTCACAACTTTAATGCCAGTAACAGCTCATAAAGTAGAATTTTTGCTCACAAGACTCCGCAGCTTAGAGGGAGCATTGCTTCCGAGCACACTAATGTATGCAGGAGCCCAATCGCTCGCTCACAGCTTTAATGCCAGGAGCTCACAAAGCAGAATTTTTGCTCAAAAGGCTCCACAGCTTAGAAGGAGCATTGGTCAGAAGCGATATCGAGTGAAACGATGGGTCCTGATATTAATTAATTAAGTAAGTAAGTAAGTAAGTAATTGTTAACATTTTTACCCCACCCTCTCCGCGAACGGGCTTAGGGCGGCTTACAAGAGGGCACAAGCCCATACATAGAAACAGTATAAAACAGTCAAACCATTAAATCACAACAAAAACAGAATAAAGTGCTCCATGCAGAGACCCAAGCGAGAATTAGCTGGCCGTGAAGGAGGCTGTCCGTTGTGTCGCTGCACGAGTCACTGTTCTGCCCTTGCTTCCTTCCAACCAGACTCGGCAAGGGTTGGGAAATCCTTCCCTCTTTCTGCCTTGAGTGCGCTTTGATCATCCTTGACATAGAAATGCGGCAAGATTGATTGAGGTTGCATAGTTGGGTGTGAGTCTCCACTCCTGCCTGCTTGCCTTCCAGTCAGCTTGGAACAGGTGTTCACACCAACCTGGATGAGGCACCCACCTCTTTCCTGAGTTCTCCAAGTAAACCTTTTCAGGTGCGATGAGTGCAGAGAAAGAAGCGCGTGCCCGACCCTGTTGGCTGATGCTGGAAAGTGTAAATATAATAATAATAATGAACGAGACGTGGTGTTCTTAGGCCACCGACTTTGGTTAATGCCATGGCCGTTCAGAGCTTGAAGGGAAACAGGTGGCGGAGGCGAAGGAGCCCCCGGATGTTTTATGGGTCTTGAATGGACAGGGTCTCCAGCGGAGAATTTGCCACAAGTCGGGGATTTAAGAAAGGGGGGATCCCAGCCAATTTGAGATCCGCTTGTTTAGGTTTGTCTAGATCAGGGGTGTCAAACATGCGGCCCAGGGGCTGGATCAAGCCCCCAGAGGGCTTCCATCAGGCCAACAGTGGAACTGGCCATCTCCTGCTTCCAGTTCTGCTGCTGCTGCTGCAACATAGCTTGCTTCACCAGACTCGCTTAATCACTCAGCCGTTTCATGTTTTAACTCAGAACTCTGACTCAGAACTCTGAGCAAGAGATTTCTGTGGTGAATGTCAATAAATCAAAAGTAGGTTTGCAGCTCACAGAGCTAATGTTTTAAGCATCTTTGTGTTTGTGTCCTTTATAAAGTTTATATCTCCAGTATCTGGCATTACATTCTATGTCACACATGGCCCTGCCAAACAAGGTCTCATTTATGTCAGATCCGGCCCTAGGGTTGCCAAGTCCATCTTCCACCCCCAGCGGGGAACTTTGGGGGCGTTCCTGGAGGGGGTGGCTGTTAAGTCCAGCGCTTACCAAATAGTCGGAGAGTGATTTCAACAAAACTCAAGTTTATTCCGAACACGAACACTTCTCCAACACGGTACAACATCTGATAGCCCGAACAGCTTGTCCATTGTAGCTGCTCGGTATTTAAACAATCCCGGCTAATGTAGCCACACCTACTATACAGATATCAACCAATGCGGTTGAGCGTGTACGGTCCAATCAACGTCGTTCCCGCTTACAGACATTCGAACGTGATTGGACACATTAGTCTTGGACTACAATCCTAGTCCAAGACGAAGCCTAACACTGCTTCCTTATGAGATGGTTCACACACACATCTTAATGCATTCATACAGTACCAGAATACATTACAGTGGGGCATCCCCGCCGTGATGAAGTCATGTTGGGGACGTCCGCCGCCCCCCCCACCCCCGCCCGTGCGTCGGATCTCCAGAAACGGCAGTTCCCTGCCCTTAAAGGAGCCGGAGTTTCCCTTTTAAATGCAGGAGCTGGCGTTTCCCCTTTAAGAGCACAAAGCTGGCACTCCGGGCTTGGGAGGAAACATGGGTTCCACACACTTAAAGGGAGAGAGGGGGTGGGTGTGGGTGTTGGGGGTGGGGCTTCCCCGCTGGCCAGATGCCGGCGGGCGGGTAGAACCCCCCAAAAAACGGGGGACCCCTGGCAAACCGGGGGGGTTGGCAACCCTATCCGGCCCTCATTACAAATGAGTTCGACACCCCTAGTCTAGATAAATTTTCTGGAGAGCTGAAATGGATCAAGATGCTTCTCTGGATTTGTCCTTTTCAGCTTGTTGCTCTCACCCTTGCTCCCCGGACTGTGTCTCTCCCTCTCAGGACATTGCAGAGTTTAAACCGAGGGTCACTAACATGGTGCCCGCCAATACCTTTCCTGGTGCCCGCCAAGTGTTTTTAGGAAATGGTAGGGCTTTTCCCCAGCAAGGCTTCTAAGACTGACTATTGGAGGTGTGATTGGTTGTGCAGATTTTTTTAAATTTGCTTTGGTAGCAGCTGCCACCACCCCGCAAGGATCTGCACCATGTTACTGAAGTTAAGAGGAGGCGACCTGTTAAGAGAGCCGGTTTGTTGTAGTGGTTAGGAGCGCGGACTCTGATCCGTGAGAACCGGGTTCGATTCCCCACGTCTCCACATGCAGCTGCTGGTGTGACCTTGGGTCAGTCACGGTTCTCTCAGAGCTGTTCTCTCATGAGCCGTTCTCGAAAGAGCTCTCTCAGCCCCACCTACCTCACAGGGCTTCTGTTGTGGGGAGGGGAAGGGATTGTAGGCCGCTCTGAGACGCCTTCAGGTAGTGAAGGGCAGGGTATAAATCCAATCTCCTCTTCTTTCGTTCCGCCTCCTGCAGGAGCCATTTTGTGGCAGCCGTTTTGTTGCTGCACCCACCGTACCATGTCAGAATTCAAAATGTGTCCACAGGCTCAAAAAGATTGGGGACCCCTGATTTGAACAAACCCCGTGCAATTTAGCCAGCCGGTGCCTCAGGCCGCCTCCACCCTGCAATGAAGCCGTCGCTCTTCCTGCCTCGCCATGTTTGCGGCCGGATAATTGTCCTGGCGCCTTTGGTTTGGAGTGACTCAGCGGAGCCTCCACATCCAGAGGCAGTGTACCTCTGATCGGCAGATGTTGGAAGGTAAAGAACCCAAAAGAGTAGCCTTCCTTTTCTTGCCTATTCCAACTTTTCAGGGGTCTCTCTCTGGCTACCATCCTCTGAAAGACACTCAGGCCGTAAGGGGGTTAACATAAGAACATAAGAGATGCCAATGTTGGATCAGGCCAAAGGCCCATCCAGTCCCAACACTCTGTGTCACACAGTGGCCAGAAATACCAGGTGCCATCGGGAGGTCCACCAGTGGGGCCAGGACATTAGAAGCCCTCCCCCTGTTGACCCCCCTAGCAAGGCTTATTTTACTTGGGGCCAACCGGAGATGTAAAATTTCTGGTAACTGCAGCCATGGGCCAGTCATGGAATAATTTTTCCCCTGGTCTTTGGGGGAAAGTTAAAATATACGCTGTACTTGCTTATCAGCCTAACCTTACTCTACTGCTTTGACAGCGTAAAATGCAGAATTTATAATAAAAGTGTACTTGTTGGATGTGTGTATGGAATTTAGAAGTGCCGGCCACTTTGCAGCGCACCTGATAATGAAGAGGGAGCCGCTAACTTCTGCCTTCTCTTCAACCTTAATGAAATGGGATACAAGGTGAAAGGGAGTGGCACAGCAATATATGTAAGCAAGAAAAAAATGCATGTGCCCAAATCTAAACACCAAAAATCAATGGTGTATCTTGTTAATTATAGTACATAGACAACAAAAACCTAAAGAACAATATATATCTTGTCGAAAAGTCCACAGCTACAGAGGCAAATATACTGTGGACTTTTCTACAAGATACTTTCTTCTTCTTTAGGTTTACTATAATTAATAAGATATATTAGGGTCTTTATTGTATATTTAAGTATGTGATTTAAACAAATATATGAAGACATAGCAGCATATCAGAATTGTGTGTTTTGTTTGAACATGCCACGTTTGCTCAACCTTGCCTTTCCCATGTGTTTGTTGCCTCCCTCTAGGGCTGTTCTTGAAAAAGAGCAGTTGCTGTCAAGAGCTCTCAGCCCCACCTACCTCACAGGGTGTCTGTTGTGGGGAGGGGAAGGGAAAGGAGTTTGTAAGCTGCTCTGAGACTCCCTTGGGTTGTGAAGGGCGGTGTATAAATCCAATCTCCTCCTCCTCCTCCTCCGCCTCCTCCTCCTCTTCTTCTTCTTCTTTCTTCTTTCTTCTTCTTCTTTCTTCTTCTTCTTTCTTCTTCTTCTTCTTCTTCTTCTTCTTCTTCTTCTTCTTCTTCTTCTTCTTCTTCTTCTTCTTCTTCTTCTTCTTTCTCCTCCTCCTCCTCCTCCTCCTCTATGCAGTGGAGTCTTGTGAGCACGAATTCTACTTTGTGAGCTCCTGGCATTGAAGTTGTGAGCCAGCGATTTGGCAGCTGCATAAATTAGTTTGCTCTGGAGCCCTCCTTCCGGAGCTAAGACAAAAATGTGTGAGCCAGAGGCTAAAAAACTGTGAGCTCGCTCGCACTAACTCAGCTTAGAGGGAACACTGTTGGCAACCCTAGGTAGGAGGGGTCCGGACCCCCGATCCCAGCGGGGCATCCGTATTCTGAGCCAGCCTGCGTGCATCCCAGCGGTTGTACATTCTGCACCCCATCATAGCGCAAAAAATAAAAATCTTCACGCTGCACCTTTAGAGTCGTGGCTACAACCTTGCCTTGAACCGGGCGTGCGAACGTTTAGACGGCGCGTTTCGTATTAATTATTGACTGTGTGTTTGTGTGTCAGTTTAGTTGCTCTAGAATCCTTTATTAAGTTTCCATTGTACAGCATGTAATGATACGTGACCGAAAGTTAATCTGCCTCTCCTGTGGCGGAGGTATGGTCTTTTTTAAAAATGTATTTTAAATTGATGTAATGCTTTTTGAGGATTTTTAAAATGTAATTCCTTTCCTGCTTAATGCGTCATGTGAATACTCGTGCTATGCTTCATAGTTCTTTCTGGTGTTGGCTATTGAATAGCCCCTTTTTTGTAATTGTATTTAAGCTCGCTCCGTGCAATCTGCCCTGTGTCCTTGTGAGAAAAGCGGACTATAAGTATCTAAATAAATGAACAGTGATTCAGGAAAGCTCCTCCCCTGCCCTGAATTTTGTTACTCTTTAAGGTGCTTCTGGACTCTTGCTCTTTTCTACTGCTACGGACAGACTAACACGGCTACCCATCTCGATCTATAAATAAATAACGTAAATAATTTTTTTAAAATATATTTTAATTCATGACGTCTCAAGCAGAGACAGGGGCTGGATAGAGCTCCTTTTAAGTAAATAAAGTCCACTTTAAAATCTCAGTAGTCTAGATTATCGTTCTGGATGTCTGCCGTTCAAGGCCAGCTATCCAACATTAGGGTCGATTATGGTGGTGTTTTTCTGCTCAGCACCAGGCGATAAATATGATATTTTAGCAAGGCACTAAGGTGTGATCATAAGAACATAAGAGAAGCCAATGTTGGATCAGGCCAATGGCCCATCCAGTCCAACACTCTGCCACCAGGTGCCCTCAGGAGGTCCACCAGTGGGGCCAAGGCACTAGAAGCCCTCCCACTGTTGCCCCCCCCAAGCACCAAGAATACAGAGCATCACTTGCCCCAGACGTTTTCAAGCGGAGGCTGGACGACCATCTTTCGGGTATGTAGCTGGGCTATCTTTCGGCTATGCTCCTGCAGAGTGCAGGGGGTTGGACTAGATGACCTTCAAGATCCCTTCCAACTCTTAACATTCTATGCGTCTATGATTCTATGGCCCTGTTCACACGAGGAATTTGCGGCGGTCAGGCGGAGTATACGGCCGCAATCACAAGGACACATCTGGCAAACATAGCACACTCATCGCCGACCCATAGCATCCGCCCGAAGATCTGGAGTTTAAAAATACCCGGGAAAGCCTACTAGCAAACGATTTGCTACGGGCCATTGACGGAATACCTACGTGCGATCACTTGAGCGCGCTCTTGACGTGCGCCGAAAACACCCGCCGACAAACAAACCCCCACTTTGCCGCGGCGGCATCTGATCGCGTTCTGGCGCATTAAATTGCACCGGCATAAAAAGCCATGCCTCCCGCCCGCATTATCTGGCCTATATACCTGATTGCAGGGCTATTTTTGGGCAGAAATGCACAGGAACGAAGTTCCAGCTGGCTCCCAAGCTGGCCATGCCCAGCAGGAACTCATTAGCACAATGGGCCACACCCAACAGCAGAAACTCATTCGGATTGGCTACAATTAGGGATGTGTGGCCTAACATGCAAAAAGCCCTGGGTTTTGACAACAAACAAGATAAAGAGAATAAGAAGCAAACGGTGGGTGTGGCTGGATGACCACACTTCTGGTAACATGGGGGTGTGACCTAATATGCAAATGAGCTGTGCTGTCAGGGGTCTGGCCTAATATGCTAATGAGTCCCTGCTGTTGGGTCTGGCCTATTATGCTAATGAGTTCCTGCGGGGCTTTTTCTACAAAAAAAGCCCTGCCTGATTGTATAAGTAGAACTAATAATGTAACATTGTATGTAGAAGTAATTATAAGCATTATTCTCTTTCATTTTACCCTTTGTACCCTTTCCCTATTCCCTACCCTCTTCCCCTTTATATTACTCAATTTAAAAAATTTAAAATGGAAAAAAGAAAAAAAAAAGCCCTGTGTGCTGCGTTGTTCTACAAGCATGAAGATCCCGGACATCACTGATGAAATTTACTTGCAGGGACAGCTTACGACTTGTTGGAAAAGCAGCCATCTCAGGCAACTCATTGTTTTTTTAAATGGAGCATACAGGAATGTTAAATGAATTAGCTGAGAATTCTTCAGCACACAAACTGATGGTACAAAGCCTCCCCCCCCCCCCAAAAAAAAGAGCACCCTGTCTACATGTGGGATAAAACAGGTTGTGGCTGGTAGGGGAAGTGGAGTGCTCAGTTTCTGGGAAGTCCTCTTTAGGGTGGAAACAAGGCTCTGCAAGGAGAAAGCTAGACTTGCAGGGGGTGGACCCAGACTTCCTTCTTGATATGCTAAGTTTGCATCTCTTTAATTTGCAGCGAGAATTTGGTGTAGTAGTTAGGAGCGCGGACTCTAATCTGGGAGAACCGGGTTTGATTCCCCACTCCTCCACGTGCAGCTGCTGGATGACCTTGGGCAAGCTGTAGTTCTGTCAGAACTGTTCTTGAAAAAGAGCAGTTTCTGTCAGAGCTCTCTCAGCCCTACCTACCTCACAGGGTGTCTGTTGTGGGGTGGGGAGGGGAAAAGAGTTTGTAAGCCATTCTGAGACTCCTTTGGGTAGTGAAAGGGCAGGGTATAAATCCAATCCTTCTTCTTAAAAAAAATGTAAAGAATGGGATTTGGGCTGCCAACGGGGAGGGAAATGAGCCATCCTTTCTACTGCCTCTTCCTCAATCTCGCGTAGATAAGTCCGTAACAGAGACGGCCTGCCTGTTTGCAGGCAGGGGTCTGTATCGTGCCCAGACAGGCTTCTGCAATTAGGAGAAGAATGGGTTTCCTGCCCTCTTCCTTACCTCCTGAGCCACGCTATGGATGACTTGGACTTGGGTCCGTGGGCTGGTGTGAATGAACTTGTGAGCTACTGGCTGAGAGCCAGTTTGGTGTGGCAGTTAGGAGTGGTGGACTCTAATCTGGGAGAACTGGATTGGATTCTTCACTCCTCCACATGCAGCTGCTGGTATGACCTTGGGTCAGTCACAAGTTCTTTCAGAGCTGTTCTCTTGAGAACAGTTCTCGAAAGAGCTCTCTCAACCCCACCTACCTCTCAGGGTGTCTGTTGTGGGGAGGGGGAGGGGAAAGGGGAAGGGAAAGCTCTGTAAACTGCTCTGGGACTCCCGAGTGAAGGGCGGGGTATAAATCCAATCTCTGTATTGAAAACAGATCAGCCAGTATTATAATGCCCCTATATAAATCAATGGTGCAACCACACCTTAAAAAGGATATTATAGCTTTGGAAAAAGTGCAGAGAAGGGCAACTAGAATGATAAAAGGGTTGGAACACTTTCCCTATGAGGAAAGGTTAAAGCGCTTGGGGCTCTTTAGCTTGGAGAAACAACGGCTGAGGGGCAACATGATCAAGGTTTATAAGATTATGCATGGGATAGAGTAGGTTGAGAAAGAAGTACTTTTCTCCCTTTCTCACAATACAAGAACTCGTGGGCACTCCATGAAATTGCTGAGCAGTCGGGTTAGAACAGATAAAAGGAAGTACTTCTTCACCCAAAGAGTGATTAACACATGGAACTCACTGCCACAGGTGGTGGCAGCGGCTACAAGCATGGACAGCTTCAAGAGGGAATTAGGTAAACATATGGAGCAGAGGTCCATCCGTGGCTCTTAGCCACAAGGTATAGATAGGAACTCTCGGTCTGGGGCAAGTGATGCTCTGTATTCTTGGTGCTTGGGGGGGGGTCAACAGTGGGAGGGCTTCTAGTGCCCTGGCCCCACTGCTGGACCTCCTGATGGCACCTGGTATTTTTGGCCACCATGTGACAGAGTGTTGGACTGGAGGGGCCATTGGCCTGACCCAACATTGGCTTCTCTTATGTTCTTATGTTCTCTCTTCTTTGATTGGCAAGGCTCACTTGCAGAAACTCCCAGGTTGAATTTACGATCTGGTTTAATCGAGCGCCAGTTAGTAACTGCCGTTTGTGCTAACTGCTTGTTGGTTAACCAGAGTTTGCGGCCCAAACTGAGGCTTGTTGAAGTGCCGTGTTTCGGAAACAGGGAAGCAGTCCTGCTATTTATTGTTCATGCTCACCTTTATTTTGTTTCCACCTCCCTCTGCAGGGAAGAACCTCTACACGAATGAATATGTAGCGATCAAGCTGGTAAGTTGCTTCTGATGGTTTTAAACGTCTCCCCCCTCCCATTGTCTGCCGCTGGGCCATACCGGTTTTAACGGGGGTGGGTGGGGGTGGATTATGATTAACAGATCCCCATGTTTTGTGTGTGCACATGCACCAGATGTTCCCTAAACCCAGTGACAGAGTCGTTTGGGGAAAGGGGAGATCATCTCTACATGCACCCAACAGAGCATATTTTATATATTGTATTTTATTTACTTGCTTTATACCTCACCTTTCCCCCGAAACCGGCTTACATCATTCTCTTTACTTCCGTTTTATCCTCGCAACAACCCCGCGAGGTCGGTTAGGCTGAGAGCATGTGACTTGCGCAAGGTCACCCAGCGAGCTTCCAATGGCATGGGTGAGGACTCAAACCTGGGTCTTCCTCATCCTAGTCTGACACTTTAGAAGAAGAGAAGAGATTGGATTTATACCCCGTCCTTCACTACCCAAGGGAGTCTCAGAGCAGCTTACAAACTCCTTTCCCTTCCCCTCCCCACAACAGACACCCTGTGAGGTGGGTGGGGCTGAGGGAGCTCTGACAGAAACTGCTCTTTTTCAAGGACAGCTCTTATCAGAACTACGGCTTGCCCAAGGTCATCCAGCAGCTGCAAGTGGAGGAGTGGGGAATCAACCCCGGTTCTCCCAGATTAGAGTCCGCACACTTAACCACTACACCAAACGGGCTGGACTTTTGATTCACACGGTGGCTGCCGAGAAAATCTTTAAAATTTTGAAAACTGCAGTCTGTGATAAAGGAACGTTCTATGACGACGGCCAGGACGTTTAAAAAGTAAAAAGCAGCCAAATAGAAAAGGCCTACAGGTAGCGGTCATCCTAAAATGGCTATAATATGCTGAAATCCATATGTCCCACGGCTGTGTAGTATTGATGCATTTGATGCAAGTTCATGCACAGCTCTCACTGCCTGAACTCACAGTGATGACTTTGAAAGGGATCAGACAGATTCATGCTGGAGAGAAAGGCGCTAGTGGCTATTAACCGTAGCGACTAAATCAGGGGTGTCAAACATGCGGCCCGGGGGCCGGATGAGGCCCCCGGAGGGCTTCCATCAGGCCCGCAGTGGAACTGGCTGCCACCTGCTTCTTCTTCCAGTTCTGCTGCTGCTGCGTCATTGTACACACCTGAACAGCATACTCAAGATTGCAACAACACAAACCTTTTGATGCAACAATTAGGCGTCAATTATCAGACACTGCTAAATAAACGAAATATTGGAGGAGTGCTCATGTTTTAAGCATGTTTTTATTTTAAGCAAAAAAATGTTTGTGTCCTTTATAAAGTTTATGTATCTCCGCTACTTGGCGTTACCTTTTATGGCACCCATGGCCCGGCCCAACAAGGTCTCATTTAGGTCAGATCCGGCCCTCATAACAAATGAGTTCGACACCTCTGGACTAAATGGAACCCCCATGTTCAGTGGCACTGCACCTCAGAATGGCAACAACAGGGAGGTTTTGTCCCTCCAGGACCTGCTCATTGGCCTTCCAGAGGAAGCACCTGGTTGACCATTGCGTGAAACAGGATGCTGAACTGAATGTACCACAGGCCTACTACAGCAGCGCTGCTCTGATGTTCTTAGGACTGGGGAGGTCTGAGTTCAAATTCCTCCTCTGCCATGGGAGCTCCCTGGGTGACCTTTGGTCATTTGCGGTCTTTTGGTCTAGCCTACCGTACCTGGGTGGGTGGGTTGTGAAGATAAAATGGAGGAGGGAAGACCCATGTTTGGAGCAAAGGTGGGATAGAAACGAGATTTATCCAGCCAGTTTGGTGTAGTGGTTAAGTGCGTGGACTCCAATCTGGGAGAACCGGGGTTTGATTCCCCCCTCCTCCACATGCAGCTGCTGGATGACCTTGGGCAAGCCCTAGTTCTGACGAGCTGTCCTTGATAGAGCAGTTCTCAAAAGAGCTCTCTCAGCCCCACCTACCTCACAGAATGTCTGTTTTGGGGAGGGGAAGGGAAAGGGATTTAGCTGCTCTGAGACTCCTCCTCCTCTCCTATCTCCTCCTCCTCCTCCTCTTCTTCTTCAGAGCCAGTTTGGTGTAGTGGTTAAGTGCGTGGACTCTAATCTGGGAGAACCAGGTTTGATTCCCCACTCCTCCACTTGCACCTGCTGGATGACCTTGGGCAAGCCCTAGTTCTGACGAGCTGTCCTTGATAGAGCAGTTCTCAAAAGAGCTCTCTCAGCCCCACCTACCTCACAGAATGTCTGTTTTGGGGAGGGGAAGGGAAAGGGATTTAGCTGCTCTGAGACTCCTCCTCCTCTCCTATCTCCTCCTCCTCCTCCTCCTCTTCTTCTCCTTCTCTGTTTTATCGTGTCTATTATCCTGGGTGTGTGTGGTGTAGCCTTTTTTAACCACATTGTGCATGTCCATCACAGGAATATCCCCCAGACATGACAAAAACATCGTGTCGAATGCCTGTAATAAAGACACCCCAGTACCAAAAATGTCATCCAAAGGGCCCTAACGCAGCGGGTCCCGACCGTCTCCATATGGTGACCCACAAGTCCAACTGGTACTTGGTGTGGTGACCCATCCAGGGCTGGCCCGAGGGTGTTTTGGCACCCTAGACCACCTGTGACCTTTGACACCCATCTAGTTCAACATTCCATTTTCTGCAGTGGCTAACCAGATGTTTTGGAGAAGCCAACAAGTATGGCACCAAGGGCACCCGGACTTTGAACCCTGAGCCAGTGGCGTTCCAGCATATGCAGCCTTGGCATGTGGCGGTTACGTTCCTGCCTTTGACACACACCCTCTCCTTCTCCATTCCTCCCTCTAGGCCCAAGATTCTCAGGAACTCTCTCTAGTAACCATCAGGACACGTTTTGCTTGACTGACACCTTGTATACGCAGTGGGGGGGAAATACCAGCTAATGTATGACATGGAAGATACTGTTGGCTGGATCGGATCTTGGGTTTCCAAAATACCAAAGAGAGCAGTAGGCATTAGGGAGGGCTAGTCTGTGACCCAATTTCAGAGGTTTCATGACCCACAGGTTAGGGCGGCCAGGGGGGGGCGGGTGGGGGTTAAGCCCCCGTTTTGGAGGCCCGATTTCCGCCGCCGTGAAATCTGGCCCCGGGGGGGGGACTCCACCCCCCGAAGCGCAGCGTGGTTGTGTCACCAGAGGTGACGCAACCACGTTGCTCACGTTGGGGGCGTGGCCCTGATCGTCGGAGGGAAAACCCCTCCGACGATTGGGGCCACGCCCCCAACGTGAGCAACGTAGCGCTTCACTTCCTGTGACATGTTGGCGGCGCGCGTGCGCGAATCGCCGGAGCTCCCGGAGCCCGGCGAGGCTCCCCCGCCGCCAAGGTAAGTAGACTTGGCAACCCTAGGTTAGGGAAACACTTCCCTAATATATGGAAAGGTAAAGGTTCCCTTGCTTGAAAGCCAGTCGAGTCCGACTCTAGGGTTGCAGTGCTCATCTCCGTTTCAAAGCCGAAGAGCCAGCGCTGTCCGAAGACGTTTCCGTGGTCATGTGGCCGGCATGACTAAACACCGAGGCACACGGAATGCTGTTACCTTCCCACCGAAGCGGTACCTATTTATCTACTTGCAATCTCTTGCTTTCGAACGGCTAGGTTGGCAGGAGCTGGAACTAGAGACGGGAGCTCAGTCCGTCATGCGGCACACTCGGGTCTCGAACTGCTGAACTACCGACCTTCCACAGCCTGCAGTTCAGCGTCTTAACCACTTGAGCCACCGCAGCTCCAAACAATATATGGAAACAAAGACCTAAAAACTCTGTAGTGGTCGTAGCCAGAGCCGGGCCCTTGCTGTCAATAAAAGCCTCGCAAGAGAGCTCGGTGTCTTTCTACAACATAAAAGCCAAGGGTGGGAAAGGGGGCGTCTGAATGGCAATAGCAGTTGCGGTCACAGCAGCTGCTGGTGTAATGGTTGCTTCCTGAACCTGGGTGTAACTTTGCAAGGGATATCGAATGGGGTTTTCCAATCTGTTCTCCCTCTGCCTCCCCAGGAACCGATCAAGTCCAGAGCGCCTCAGCTGCACTTGGAATACCGGTTCTACAAACAGCTTGGCAATGCAGGTGGGTGCACGGCCGGAGAATTTTAAAAGGTCTGTCGAAGATTCCCAGTCCTCACGATAGAGGGAGGAAGCGGGTAAGCTAGCACCTGCCGAGATTTCCGACTCCAGTTTCATTTCACGAGTGAGCATAATACAGGGCAGCCGTTTGGAGACCTGGCTGGGAACCAGGCAGACCTGAGTTCAAATCTCCCACCATCCTAGGTAGCTTTAAAATAAGGCATGTTGTCGTTGCCCCCTCCTCCCCTTGTGGCTGTAAGGATTATGATAAGGCAATCAGGAATGCTGCAGATTTTGCAGCGGACCTATTCGGCACTTTGGGCCGCACTGTGAGCCCATCGTGGTTATGTTCACGTTGCACCGAGCAATTCAACCTGCTGAATCAGCTGCTCAGCAGGTCAGAAGCTGGTCGGGAAGTAAGCTGGGAATCGGCCTCTGCTCTCGCAGCATTTTCCCCGTGTCCTTGCCTTTTTGTGCTGAGAAGCAGGAAAGGTTACAGGGGAACATCAGAAGCCAACTCCTAGCAGATGGGAATCGGCTGGGAGTCGATTTCTGACCCACCAGCAACCCTCTCTCTGGCAGAGAAGTGATCAGTAGGGAGGCAAGATACTTACTGATCATTTCTAGAACTGGAGGGGGGGGGGGAAATACAAAAGCAATCGGCTTCTTATCTCTTCCGGGGATAAGCTGGTCGCCAGTGCGTGTGTCCTCCACAACCGTAGCTGGGTGGCGAACAGAAACCATTGGTGACATGTTCCCTTTTTGGGTCAAGCCACTGGTCATCTGAAGGTGAACCGAACCGGGTGCGTGCACGGTAGAGCATCCCTAGAGGTGATAAGCCCAGTCCCATCTGATCTTGGAAGTTAAGCAGGGTGGGCCCAGGTTAGTGCTCGGACGCGAGACCACAGAGGAAGTCCCGGATCGCTGTGGAGAGGCAAACAGTGGCAGGCCACCTTTGAGTGTCGCTTGCCTTATTTATTTTACTTGTTTATTTTTCGCATTTATATCCCGCCCATCCAATAATAATAATAAT
>NW_015169813.1:299428-325899 GCF_001447785.1 Gekko japonicus | reverse complement strand
ATGTGCAGATCTGTCCTCGCAGAGGAGGGAGAGCTTGTACCTGAATATAAAACTTAGTCTTAAAAGTGCCACTGGACTGTCTTGGACCGGGGGGCTGGGGGGGGGGCTCTGCAACTTACCTGGCTGCTTCTTGCTGTGACTGAGGGCTGCTGGGAGCAGGGGGTGGGGCTTGTTGGATGTGCCCGCCCCCTGGGCTCTTTACTGCCGGAGCTCCGCTCCTGTGTGCTTCTGCAGGAAATGACCCCTGAGAGAGTGGGAGATGGCAAGCTCGGGAGGGGGGGCCGTATGTGGACGCCCGCTGCCTCTGCCAAAGGCTTGGTGGAACAACACTGTCTTGCAGGCCCTGTGGAATTGCATAAGATCCCGCAGGGCCCTGATCTCAATAGGGAGCATGTTCCACCAGGTGGGTGCCAGGGCGCAAAAAGCCCTGGCCCCGATTGAGGCTAGGCGGACGTCCTTTGGGCCAGGGATCACCAGGAGATGTTGACTCTTAGAGCGTAACCCTCTCCGAGGTGTATATGGGAAGAGGCGGTCCCTTAGGTATGTTGGTCCCAGGCCGTATAAGGCTTTGAAGGTGATTACCAACGCCTTGAAACGAATCCGGCACTCACCTGGCGGCCAATGCAGCTGACAGAGCACATGCCGTAAAACCCTCCAGGGTGGCCCTAAACCCGCTGCAACATGACGGGCACGTTCCACCACCAAAGGCGACAAACGTGAAGTACCTTGAACGTGCTTTCTTAATAGGGAGCCTCGACAATACTTAGTGCTAATGTTATTAATCATGCCAAGTACTGTTTGGCATTAATAAATCCTGTTCAAAGCTCATAATTTGAAGGGCTTCTCATTCTTGGCCTCAAGCCTCAGCTTTATTAACGTTAACGAATGTATGTTAATATTGTAACTGATTGTTTTGTTCTTAAGGGTTGAGGCTAAATGGCAGTTGTGAGTCGCTTGACATTAACCTTAACACCATTTAGTTATGTTCGATTTAAGAATAACAACGCGAAGCCTGTTCAGAGCACTTCCCGTGCACTATTACCATTAATAAATCACATTAATAAACTGCATTAATAAATTACATTGTGTTACCATTAATAGATTGCATTAAATTGCATTATTTATTTAATTTATTTTTGTTTGCAAAATTGCGCGTGCTGCCTTTTCGCCCTTGCAGAGGCCGCCATAATAGTGACGCAAAGTGTTATCATTTCCGTGCTACTCCCCTGTCAACCGTCTTGGCTCGGTCCTGCTCCCTGTTTCAGTCCGTGACTTGAATCTCAGAGAGAAAGTGTCGGAGAATCCCTTGCCGACAGTTCCCAGAATCCCTCTCTTTCTTGCCCCTCTCCTGTTGGGGGTTCTAAGCAGGGCTTTTTTTGTAGAAAAAGACCAGCAAGAACTCTTTAGCATAATAGGCCACACCAAACAGCAGGAACTCATTAGCATATTAGGCCACACCCCTGACAGCATGGCTCATTAGCATATCAGGCCACACCCCCATGTTACCAGAAGTGTAGCCATCCAGCCACACCGACCTTTGGCTTCTTATTCTGTTTACCTTGTTTGTTGTCAAAACCCAGGGCCTTTTTTTGTAGCAGGAACTCCTTTGCATGTTAGGCCACACACCCCTAATGTAGCCAATCCTAATGACTTCCTGCTGTTGGGTGTGGCCTGTTATGCTAATGAGTTCCTGGTGCCCTCCAAGTGTTTTCAGGAAGTGGGTGGGGCTTTTGCCCAGCAAGGCTTCTGATAGGCTATTGGAGACTTCATTAGCTGTGCAGGGTTTTTTTTAATGTTGCTTTGGCAACAGCTGCCACGCAATGCAAGGATGTGCACTGTGTGACTGAAGTTAAGCTGTGGCGGTCATTTTGTGGCCGGCCCCACCTCTTGGGGCAGCCATTTTGTGGCCGCGCCCATCGTGTCATGTCCCCAATGTCCCTGCAGGCTCAAAAAGGTTAGGGATCCTTGATTTAGATCAACGCTTGGGAGGAGAAGTGGCTTTTGAGAGGCCCCTTCTCATGCCGGGTTGGCTGCTCACCCCTTCTCTTTCCCCTCTTTCCAGAAGGAATCCCTCAGGTTTACTACTTTGGCCCGTGCGGGAAGTACAACGCCATGGTCTTGGAGCTGCTGGGGCCCAGCCTGGAAGACCTCTTCGACCTCTGCGACCGGACGTTCACGCTCAAGACGGTCCTCATGATCGCCATCCAATTGGTGAGCGGCCTTCTCAGGGCTCCGCCCACACCTCCCACTCAGGGGACAAGCCTCTCTTGCCTCCGTATCCTGGAGTGCTCTCTATGGTCAGGTCTATTTCCTATACTGCAGATCGTGTTAAAAAAAATTAAAATTCCATGTCAGGAGGGAATTCAGAAGCTATAATTAAGAAATCTTGCACGGTTTTATCCTGGAACCTAATTGAGATGTTTTGTGTTCTGGCTTGGGCCGTGGACACGTCACGCCCACCTCCGTTGCAAAAGTTATTTGTTTAAATATTTGCCATGTTGGTTCTTGTCTTTTGGGACTTCAGCAGGGTTTGTTTGTACCCTGCAGGGGTTAGAAACATCTTTAAATTAAAAAACAACAACACTCAGTAACTAGGAAGCTGGATTTTACGCCCTGCAGAATCATGTCCTATGTAGATGCCCCGCTCCCCGTGCCCGTTCCCTAGGCAAATTTCGCATTGTACTTCGATATGCAAATTGAATCATAAAGTGCTGTACATTAATATTTGTCCATAGAAAAACTTGCCAAAAAAATAAACCCTGAACAGAGTTCAAGTCTTTTTGTGCTGAAGAATATAGCTCTATTAAGAGTTCTGGGGAGCCTGAACACTTGCATGTTGCGATGAGCAAATTTGGTTGTGCGTTTTGTGTGCCCTTTGCACAAAAAACTAAAAATAATACTGATAAACACGGTCTTAAGTTGCAAACAGAATAAAAAACAACAACCATGAACATCAGGCCTCCAAAGAGGCATTTTTTTTGGATCCCAACACAGATATTTGTGTGAATATCTTTGGGAAGATTTTGCAATCTGTGCCCATTTGGTTGGTTATTGCTCTTGCTGAAAACAGACATAATCTTAAGAGCTTGAAGGTTACTGCTCTGTATAGGATACTTCCTGAGGAGGAATTCCATGTGAAACGTTGAAAATAATCCAGAAACGATGTTAAGTAGGATTTTTCTTACGATTTATTGAAATTGTACTTTGTAGATTTGTTAATTGTATACATTTCAAACCAGGGGTCATTTTGTAGAAAAAGAGGTGCAGGAGCTCACTATCAAAACTTATTAGCATAACTTATTTGCATATGCCACACCCCCTGACACCACCGGAAGTGTGTCAGAAGGCAACACCCACCACTCAGGCTCCACTGGACTCTTTTGGATTGCTAGCTATTGGGGGGGGGGGGGAATGTGCAGATCTGTCCTCGCAGAGGAGGGAGAGCTTGTACCTGAATAAAACTTGGTCTTAAAGGTGCCACTGGACTGTTTTGGACCGGGGGGGGCTCTGCAACTAACCTGGCTGCTTCTTGCTCTGACTGAAGGCTGCTGGGAGCAGTGGGTGGGGCTTGTTGCATGTGCCCGTCCCCTGGGCTCTTTACTGCCGGAGCTCCGCTCCTGTGCGCTTCTGCAGGAAATGACCCCTGTTTCAAACCGACATTATTCACTGCATAAAAGAATAGAATTTTCTTTATGATTTATTGACACAGTATTTTGTACACCTGTATGCACTTCAAATAGACATTATTCATCGCATTTATAAGTTGTCTGGCTGTTGATACTTTGGGGTCTGATGTTCATGGATGATTGGCACAAAAATGCCACAGGCTGTACTTCTCGCAGTTTGCACTGCAAGAAGTGCTCCACTGCTCGCAGACCTCCGTCCTCCCCTTCCCACCGACTCCAGATTCACTTCATGCAGCTGGATGCGTCTTCCACAACTAAAGTTTAAGGTGACGCAAGGATTTGTTTGCTTGCTTGCATCTGTCTGTTTTTTGCAAGTAGCAATTCCATGGGAACGGCCTCTCCCATGTGATAATTGGATACAGAACTCTGGCTTCTTGTGTACAGAACTCGGGCCATGTGTACCATGAAATGTAATGCCAGGTACCGGAGATATGAACTTTATAAAGGACGCGGGCCAACCCAATTAACAATATTATTTTTTTACTCAAACGACAAACGAAAGCAATTGATTCCTAGCAGTGAAAGCAATTGATTTTACTGGGGAACCGACAAACCCCCCCATCATACACAAGACCAGTGTTCCCTCTAAGCTGAGTTAGTGTGAGCTAGCTCAGTTTTTTAGCCTCTGGCTCACACATTTTTGTCCTAGCTCAGGAAGGACGGCTCCAGAGCAAACTAATTTATGCAGTAGCCAAATCGCTCTCTCACAGCTTTAATGCCAGGAGCTCACAAAGCAGAATTTTTGCTCACCAGACTCCACAGCTTAGAGGGAGCATTGCACAAGACTAGGTTTTTCCCAAGGGATACTATAAAAGGTTTTTCCCAAGGGATACTTACATTTCCATCCATACCAGTTGCTTTTGGGCTGGTTAAGAACCCTGGACGGGCCAGTTCTGGCCCACGGGCCTTACGTTTGACACCAGTGCTCTAGAAGCTAAAATGTCCAGACTGAGGCTATCATACTTTGGTCCTGTCACGAGAAGACAAGACTCACTGGAAAAAGCTATAATGCTAGGAAAAGTTGATGGTAGCAGGAACAGAGGAGAACGCAACATGAGATGGAGTGACTCGATCAAGGAAGCCATAGCCGTCCGTTGACAAGACCCAAGCAAGGCTGTGAATGGTGGGATGGTTTAGAGCAGGGGTGTCAAACATGCGGCCCTAGGGGCCAGATGAGGCCCCCGGAGGGCTTCTATCAGGCCCGCAGTGGAACCGGCTGTCTTCTGCTTCTTCTTCCAGTTCTGCTGCTGCTGCGTCATCGTAGGCTTGCAGCTTACAGATACACACCTGAACAGCATCCTCGAGATTGCAACAGCACAGACATTTTGATGCAGTAATTCAGAGCAAGAGGTGTCAGTTATCAGACACTGTTAAATAGACAAAATACTGCAAGAGTGCTCATGTTTTTAGCATGTTTTTATTTTAAGTAAAAAAAAACCTTACTGTGTTTGTGTCCTTTATAAAGTTTATATCTCCGCTACCTGCGTTCTGTGCACCTTGGTGTTTAGTCATGCCGGCTACATGACCACGCAAATGTCTTCGGACAGCGCTGGCTCTTCGGCTTTGAAACGGAGATGAGCACCGCAATCCTAGAGTCGGATTCGACTGGCTTTCAAGCAAGGGAACCTTTACTTTACCTTTACCTGGCATTACATTTTATGTCACACATGGCCCGGCCCAACAAGGTCTCATTTATGTCAGATCCAGCCCTCATAACAAATGAGTTTGACACCCCGGGTTTAGAGGACGTTCATTCATAGGGCTGCTGTAAAACAGAAATGATTTGACGACACTTAACACCCGTAATGTCATCAGACTTTCAAATCTGCTTGTCTTTGACATGCTAGAGTCCTGACAAAGGCCCTTTTCTCCTTCCCCCTAACCCTCCTCCCCGGCCCCAGATCACACGGATGGAGTACGTTCACACCAAAAGCCTGATCTACAGAGACGTCAAGCCCGAGAACTTCTTGGTGGGGCGCCCGGGAAGCAAACGGCAACACACCATTCACATCATCGACTTCGGCCTGGCCAAAGAATACATTGACCCCGAGACCAAAAAACACATCCCCTACCGAGAGCACAAGAGCTTGACAGGGACGGCCCGATACATGAGCATCAACACACACCTCGGGAAAGGTAGGCCGGCAGGCAGCTCTTGGGGGAGCTGCGTGAACTGGGCTCTTCGCTCGGTCAAAAGCCAGCAACATAGTGTGGGAGTTAGGGTTGGGGGGATACCTGGGGTTTTGGGGGGGGGTGGAGCCCGGGGAGAGTGAGGTTTAGGGTTGCCAAGCATCCACATCACAACGGGCCTCTGGGGTGGGGGTTTCCCCGCCCCCCGGGGGGACTTGGTAAGCCTACCCGGAAGTGACGTCATCACACTGGGCACGTCGCCGGGTGACACTCTAGCAATCAGCCTGAAATGTGTCCCTAAATTGCACTTTAGTTTTGTCGCCATCTAATGAATGTTTTATATTGACTGGTTGTGTTTTAACTGATGTTTTATATTTTATTGTGAATGTATAGTGCTTGTCAGTTCTTGGAAGCCGCCCTGAGCCTTCCTAGCGGGGAGGCCGGGGTAAAAGTGAAATAAATAAATAAATAAATAAAACTATGGAACCATAGAGTTTTCAGGCTGATTGCTAGAGCGTCACCCGGCGACGTGCCCAGCACGATGACGTCACTTCCGGGAGACATCATCGCCCCAGGCACGTCGGCCCGATCTGGGCACTTTGGGGGTGGGGTTCCCCCCACTGGCCGGATCCGGACTTGCAGGTTGGGGGCCCTTTGGGCAGGAAATCTTGGCAGCCCTAGTGAGGTTTGGGGAGGGGAGGGACCTCAGTGGGGTAGAATGCCACAGAGTCCACCCTCCAAAGCATCCATGTTCTCCTGGGGAACTGATTTCTGTAGTCAGGAAGTGAGCTGTAATTCCAGGGGCTCCCCAGGCCCCACCTGCAGGCTGGCATCCCTACGTTGCGTGCTGCCTCTGTTCACACGCTGCGTGGGAGCAAAGGCCCCTTGGTTGCAGAAGCCCCGAATTAGACTCCAGGTGGTCTGAATATGAAAACCTGCAATTATCAGAAGGGCTTTTCTGCCGATGCTGGTAGCTCCCTAGAGAAGGAAGGGCAGGGGTAAGGAGTGAGAGCCCGTTTGGTGCAGTGGTGAAGAGTGGCACACTAATCTGGGAGAACCGGGTCTGATTCCCCACTCCTCCACATGCAGCCAGCTGGGTGACCCTGGGTCAGTCACAAGTTCTCTCAGAGCTGTTCTGGCAAGAGCAGTTCTTTCAGAGCTGTCTCGGCCCCACCTACCTCACAGGGTGTCTGTTGTGGGGAGAGGAAGGGAAGGGAGATTGGAAGCCGCTCTGAGACTCCGAGTGAAGGGCGGGGTATAAATCCAATCTCTTCTTCTTCAAAGAAGAGGTGCGACAGCCAAGAGATGGGGGTTTCTCAGGCTCCCATAGTAGGACCTCAGCGCATGCGCCAACAATGGGTGGAGCTGATCCAATCCACTAGGGGTTGAGTCATTATCATGGGGGCACGTTGTAATTTTTGGTTTACATGCATGATGATGGGGGGGGGGAATTAAAAAGAACTTCATTTATTTTTAGCCTACCTTTAGACCCAAAGCAGGTCCCAGTGGCAGGCTTAGGAATACCATGTCTTTCAAAGCTGCATGGAAGCATATTGTGTATAAAAACGGCAGCCGTTAAAAGCTTGAAGTGCTGCAGAGAGGGAAAAAACGATGCTAGGTAGCCAGCCGGTCTCAAGGCCGGGCAGGTTTTTTAAAGGAAAGGGTGCGGGGGACTCTTAATGGGCTTTTAAAATGCTAAAATGTTAAACGGAACAAATCTGTCCTTGATTTATGACTCTTTCCGTTGGTTGGTTGAATGCCAAGGAAAAACGGCACAGCTAAGAGCGAAATCGTGAAAGGCCCCAAGCCCCCAGGGTTTTTTTGGAAAAACACACAAAACCTCAGCGTCTCATGCTACGATTTGTAGGACCCACTCTCCAAGTGGCTGGACGCACAAGAATGTTTCAGCCGAAAAGAAAAGTTGTGCTTAGCCAAAATTAAATATAGTGGTTTTAATAGTTCGGGAAACGTTTGGGGGGAAGGGGGTCTGGTCTTGTCCTATAGCCATAACTCTCCGTTTCTTCCCATGTAGAACAAAGCCGCCGAGATGACCTGGAAGCATTAGGTCACATGTTCATGTACTTCCTGCGTGGGAGCCTGCCCTGGCAAGGCCTCAAGGTGAGGAGCTGGTCCCGCAGAATTCGTTCACTCTGTTTGCTGCACACAGATGTTCCAGTTTGGCATAGTAGTTAAGTGCACGGACTCTGATATAGGAGAACCGGGTTTGATTCCCCACTTCACCACTTGCAGCTGCTGGATGACCTTGGGCAAGCTATAGTTCTGTCAGAGCTGTTCTTGAAAAAGAGCAGTTTCTGTCAGAGCTCTCTCAGCCCCACTGACCTCACAGGGTGTCTGTTGTGGGGAGGGGGAGGGAAAGGAGTTTGTAAGCCGCTCTGAGACTCCTTTGGGTAGTGAAGGGCGGGGTAGAAATCCAGTCTCTTCTCTTCTTCTGCATATTGCCTCTTTTTGCATACTTTATTCTGATTTCACTAGTCATAGGAAGGAGTGCTAGCTTCTAACACTTGGAGTTCCCCACCCACCCCACACGCATAGAGGACGTGCAGTGTAATCACAGCCTCTTCAGGACTGGAAACTTGAACTTCTTTTTTTATTTTAAAGAGAGAGCCATGATTTCTCTGGGTACTACTTTTGGGTATGTTATAACTTTTACAGAAAATAACTGGAAGGAAAGAGAATTTTAAAGATTTCCAGCCTGCCTTTTGACCTAAATTAGGTCCAATAGCAGCCCCCCTCCCTCCCAAATGGAGTGTATGAAGCCGTTTTTGTACACGGGAACTAGAATAATTCACACCTCTTTTGCTGCCTGCGTGATCCTCATTTCATTTATTCAAGGGAAGTCTACATAGCTCCTAGGCCAGTAGTGGCGAACCTATGGCATGGGTAACAGAGGTGGAACTCAGAGCCCTCTCTGCGGGCACATGTGCCATCACCCCAGCCAGGCCCAGACCATCATTAAAGTGTCGAATTCTCTGCCAAATGATTTTAAGTAAATGAAAGCATTTGGGATTGCTTTCCTTCCTTTGTTTGGATCATCTTAAGTTAACGTATGAGTTGTTTTTTCTAAAGAAAAACCTCAGTATTCAGGTTAAATGGCCGTGTTGGCACTTTGCGATAAATATGTGGGTTTTGAGTCGCAGTTTTGGCACTCGGTCTCTCAACGGTTCGCCATCACTGTCCTAGGCTCTTCGACAAAATAGTAGGACAATAATCGAAATACAGGATCCTAACTTCAGCATGCCCCAAGCCAGCAAGGTGCATCTCGCCCAGAAATATGCCGAGAGCAGAGCACTTCCACGATGGCTCATTCCTCTTGGGCTCTTGGTGAACATTCTGTGATGTCACGGCAGCTAGCCCAGTGGCAGCACAGGATCCTGCAAACAACCCAAAATGTCAACCAGAAAAGCGATTCTCTTCTGAGTGGTCATTTGCTCCTTGCCATGTTCTGGGACTGACACGTTACACGCTCCTTAAAGGTGACCTGCTGTCATCTTGCCCTTGTTCTAGGCGGACACACTGAAGGAACGGTATCAGAAGATCGGCGACACCAAAAGAGCCACGCCCGTCGAAGTGCTGTGTGAAAACTTCCCCGGTAAGGATGCATGCCCCAGGAAGAGGGGAGGGGAGACAGCCGGCATTTGCGTTGGCCAACATGCTTGGTAGCATGTTGGACTTTCCTTCTTGCTCTCTAACACAGTCTGTTCTGTCTGTTCCACTGTTCTTTGCTTTGGTGTAGTGGTTAGAAGCGCGGACTCTAATTTGGGAGAACCGGGTTTGGTTCCCCACTCCTTCCCTTGCAGCTGCTGGCGTGGCCTTGGATCACTCACAAGTTCTCTCAGAGCTGTCCTCTTAAGAGCAGTCCTCAGAGAGCTCCCTCAGCCCCACCTACCTCACAGGGTGTCTGTTGTGGGAAGGGAAAAGGATTGTAAGCCGCTCTGAGACTCCTTTGGGTAGTGAAGGGCGGGGTATAAATCCAATCTCTTCTTCTTTTACCTCACAGGGTGTCTGTTGTGGGAAGGGAAAAGGATTGTAAGCCGCTCTGAGACTCCTTTGGGTAGTGAAGGGCGGGGTATAAATCCAATCTCTTCTTCTTTTACCTCACAGGGTGTCTGTTGTGGGAAGGGAAAAGGATTGTAAGCCGCTCTGAGACTCCTTTGGGTAGTGAAGGGCGGGGTATAAATCCAATCTCTTCTTCTTTTACCTCACAGGGTGTCTGTTGTGGGAAGGGAAAAGGATTGTAAGCCGCTCTGAGACTCCTTTGGGTAGTGAAGGGCGGGGTATAAATCCAATCTCTTCTTCTTTTACCTCACAGGGTGTCTGTCATGGGGAGGGGAAGGGAAAGGAGTTTGTGAGCCGCTCTGAGACTCCTTCGGGTGAAGGGCACGGTATAAATCTGATCTCTTCTTCTCTTCTTCCTCTTCTCCTTCCGCAGAGCTCAGGGCAGCATTTATAGTTTCTCCCTTTTAGTCCTCACAACAACCCTGGGAGGTAGTTCGGGCTCAAAGCACACGGCTGGTGCACACACACTCCACCTGAGGGAAGTAACTGAGGATTTAGGGGACAATGGGGGGTACAGAGGGGGATGGGGGGCTGAGGTTGTGTTGGGGGGGGTTGGAGAATGAGATGTGATGGGGGAGGGAACTCAGCTCAGATCTCAGCTATGCGACAAACGCCCCCTCAGGGCTTCAGGTAAGCTGTTCCTTCTCACATGTCCCTCTTCCCGTGGGAATAGAACCAGAAAACCTTTATTGGCATAGTATAAGTAATCAAACAAAGGACAGAGTTTAAAGGATAGGTACAAAAAGCAACGTCGACCAGTATTCCCGATCCCAAGATACAAAGCAATCCTAACATGATTTACAAGATTTACAGAGTATTACTCTTGACTTCCATACGTAGGTCAAAAATTCAGCGACAGATAGTGGTATTGCCGGGCTCTTGTCTGCTAGAAGAAAATTTAAATCCCCATCCAGAAAATCTCTCTGCAAAGGGAGAAGAGGGCGAATCAGACTGTTGCGCATAACGGAATATTTAGGACATCGAAGAAGGATATGGGTAATAGAATCGGGTTCCCCAAGATTACAGTTGCAAAGTCTATCCTTATACGGGACACCCCTGTATCTACCTGAGACCACCACTGAAGGGAAAAGGTTGAACCTTGCAAGCATAAAAACCCTCCTAAAAACTGGGATTGTCAGGTTAGTAATATACGGTACCATGGAGGTATGTGAAGGAAGGAGGGGTAATGAATAAGGAGAACAAACTCCGAAACTACCGGCATTAATGATCCGCGCCTCTATATCCCAAACTCTCCTCCTAATCACCTGCAAGGTTGCTACCTCACCACAATTATAGAGGGGTTCTAGGTCAATACATAGTATACCCACCTTTCCCACTATGGCCTGTGACCACTCTGATATATAGGGGCCGTGGGAATAGCACGGGCTGTCAGAGAAGACAGATGAAAGGAAATACTTCTTCATGGAATGAGTATTTAAACTGTGGAGTTCCCTGCCAGTAGACATAGCGATGGCTGCAAGCATACCCAGAGAGCCAGGGTAGTGCAGTGGTTAAAATGTCAGACTAGGAGCTGGGGAAATCCAGGTTCAAATGCCCCCTCGTGCCATAGAAGCAGGCCGGGTGGCCTTGGGCCAGTCACACGCTCTCAGCCTAACCTACCTCACAAAGTTGTTCTGAGGAGAAAATGGAGGAGAGGAGAACAATGTAAGCCCCTTTGGGTCCCCACCAAGGAGAAAGGAGGGGTATAAATGAAGTAAATATTAACAATAAAATAAAAGCATGGTTGGTGGCATTCACAAACAACAGATCCATCTGTGGCTATTAGCCGTCGTGAGTAGGGGGGACCTCCACGTTCAGAAGCAGTCAGCCACTGAATCCCAGAGCAAGGAGGCAACTTCAGGGGAAGACCTCAGCCTCTCTGCCCTGTTGCTGGCCCTCCAGGGGAACTGGTTGGCCCCTGTGTGAGAGAGGATGCTGGACTAGATGGACCACTGGTCTGATCCAGGCGGGCTCTTCTGATGTTCTTATCAGGGGAAGACCTCGGCCTCTCTGCCCTGTTGCTGGCCCTCCAGGGGAACTGGTTGGCCCCTGTGTGAGAGAGGATGCTGGACTAGATGGACCACTGGTCTGATCCAGGCGGGCTCTTCTGATGTTCTTATCAGGGGAAGACCTCGGCCTCTCTGCCCTGTTGCTGGCCCTCCAGGGGAACTGGTTGGCCCCTGTGTGAGAGAGGATGCTGGACTAGATGGACCACTGGTCTGATCCAGGCGGGCTCTTCTGATGTTCTTATCAGGGGAAGACCTCGGCCTCTCTGCCCTGTTGCTGGCCCTCCAGGGGAACTGGTTGGCCCCTGTGTGAGAGAGGATGCTGGACTAGATGGACCACTGGTCTGATCCAGGCGGGCTCTTCTGATGTTCTTATCAGGGGAAGACCTCGGCCTCTCTGCCCTGTTGCTGGCCCTCCAGGGGAACTGGTTGGCCCCTGTGTGAGAGAGGATGCTGGACTAGATGGACCACTGGTCTGATCCAGGCGGGCTCTTCTGATGTTCTTATCAGGGGAAGACCTCGGCCTCTCTGCCCTGTTGCTGGCCCTCCAGGGGAACTGGTTGGCCCCTGTGTGAGAGAGGATGCTGGACTAGATGGACCACTGGTCTGATCCAGGCGGGCTCTTCTGATGTTCTTATCAGGGGAAGACCTCGGCCTCTCTGCCCTGTTGCTGGCCCTCCAGGGGAACTGGTTGGCCCCTGTGTGAGAGAGGATGCTGGACTAGATGGACCACTGGTCTGATCCAGGCGGGCTCTTCTGATGTTCTTATCAGGGGAAGACCTCGGCCTCTCTGCCCTGTTGCTGGCCCTCCAGGGGAACTGGTTGGCCCCTGTGTGAGAGAGGATGCTGGACTAGATGGACCACTGGTCTGATCCAGGCGGGCTCTTCTGATGTTCTTATCAGGGGAAGACCTCGGCCTCTCTGCCCTGTTGCTGGCCCTCCAGGGGAACTGGTTGGCCCCTGTGTGAGAGAGGATGCTGGACTAGATGGACCACTGGTCTGATCCAGGCGGGCTCTTCTGATGTTCTTATCAGGGGAAGACCTCGGCCTCTCTGCCCTGTTGCTGGCCCTCCAGGGGAACTGGTTGGCCCCTGTGTGAGAGAGGATGCTGGACTAGATGGACCACTCGTCTGATCCAGCAGGGCTCATCTTACATTCTTATGTTTAATGTGATGCTGAATACTGAGTGTTTGGGACAGCAGACACTACCGATACTGACTGCAGCAGTTAGCATGTACATTATTTATTATGATGATATGCCTAATAAAGAAAGCAAAAAAGGCCCCACTTGTGGAGTTTCCACCCAGAACCCCTTCCTGCTTTCGTTTTTGTCTTTTGCGCCAAGGCTGTTTTGACCAAAGGTGCTCTTCCCCACCCAATCCTGTCTTATTTATTCTTTTCTGCAGAGGAGATGGCCACGTACCTCCGCTATGTCCGGCGCCTGGATTTCTTTGAGAAGCCAGACTACGACTACCTGCGGAAGCTCTTCACTGACCTGTTTGATCGGAACGGCTTCGTCTTCGATTACGAATACGACTGGGCGGGTAAACCCTTAGTAAGTAGCCACTGGGAGGTGAGGGCCGGGTTCCTTCCCCGCATCCGAGTTTCGCTGTACGGCCACGTTTTGCCCCAGCGGCGGATGTGAAGTTTTGGGGATCCTGCGTGGAGTCCCGGCCTAAACATGCAGTGTCGCCCTGAACTTCAAAAAGATTTATTTTAAAAAAACAACAGCAAACAGTTCAGTCCTGTCACTGGGCCGTTTCCCAGAGAGACGAGCAGGGCTTACTTGTGAGAGCAGAGAGAGATGCCGGGGATCAAGTCTGAATGGGAGTTCTCCCGTTGCCCCTCTGAAGAGTTTGTGTGACTGTGGACTGGAAAGGAGGAAGGCTTTCTGCACATTCTCCAAGGTTACAGTTTTGGTTATCCAAGTGGATTTTTTTTGGGGGGGGGTGTTTTGATATCACTAAAGGGCTTCTCACAAGATGAGCCAACAGTCTGTTCTGAGCTCGTATACCCAGTAATCCTATTTTCCTGTTCCCGGGATGGGAGGAGGAGAAGATTTTGGGGTGCAGCTTGAACACCTGGTGGTGGGAAGGTAACAGCGTTCCGTGCGCCTCGGCGTTTAGTCATGCCGGCCACATGACCACGGAAACGTCTTCGGACAGCGCTGGCTCTTCGGCTTGGAAACGGAGATGAGCACCGCAACCCTAGAGTCGGACTCGACTGGCTTTCGAGCAAGGGAACCTTTACCTTTACCTTGAACACCTGGAGCTGCCTTACACTGGATCAGACCCTTAGTCCGCCAAGGTCGGAACGGTCTTCGAGACTGGCAGCTGCCCCCCAGGGTCTCAGGCTGCGGCCTTCCACACCACCTACTACAAGGCCCTTTTAACTGGAGATGCCGGGGATTGAACTGGAGACATTCTGCTTGCCGAACAGGTGCTCTACCACTGAGCCACGGCCCGTCCCCGAAAGTGACCCTCTTGGGGGTGCAGCGTTTGGGATTTTCAAAGACCAGTGTGCCTGAGCTACAGAGGCAGGTGCGGGGCCAGGGGGGTCCTGACCTGTCGTAGGCTGTCCCTCTCCTCTCCCCTTCTGTGCCTTCACGCCCCCTCTTGTTCTTCGCAGCCGACCCCCATCGGCACGATCCAGAGTGACGTACAAGTCCAGCCTCCGAACAGAGAGAAAGCACAGCAGTTCATCAAGCAGCAGGTAGGGGGCGCCAGAAAGTGTTGCGGCGGGGCTCAGAGGGGTGGGGGGGGATAGGTTTTGGAGCCAAACTGGGAATCAGCCAAAGCACTGAGTGATATTAAATGTGGGGGTGGAGGGGAGGTGCTACTGGATGGGGGAGCGGAAGCGCCCAGCTCGACAGCCCGGAAGTGGCAGGAATCCGCATGGGATGTGTGTGATCCAGGCGCAAATTCAGCCTGGTACTGTCTGGGCCGATCAGCTGTGGCTCGCCGTAGTCTCTCGTCATGGGTCTTTCCCAGGGGCACTGGGGGAACAAACCCCGGACCGCCTACGCATGCTTGTATCCCTGCCCTCCCCGCCATGGGCCTTCATGGGGGTTCTTGTAGCCAGTGCTCCCTCTAAGCTGAGTTAGTGTGAGCTAGCTCGGTTTTCTAGCCTCCAGCTCAGGCATTTTTGTCCTAGCTCAGGAAGGAGGGCTCCAGAGCACACTAATTGATGCAGCAGCCCAATCGCTCGCTCACCACTTTAATGCCACTCGCTCACAAAGCAGAATTTTTGCTCACGAGACGCCACGGCTTAGAGGGAGCACTGCTTGTCGCACTGGCCCCCCTTCTTAAAGGCCGGGGGGGTGTCAACCCATTCTTTGCGCCTTCGATAAACAGCATTTAGGGAGTCAATAAGGGTGTTTGGGTTTGTGCATCTCAGGTTGGGGGGGCTAGGGTTGCCAACCCCCAGGGAGCCCCCCGGGATCTCCCACTATTACAGTTGATCTCCAGATGACCAAGATCAGCCCCCCCTGGAGAAAATGGTTGTTTTGGAGGCTGAACCCTATGGCATTATGCCCTGCTGAGGTCCCCCCCAAAACTCCGCCCTCCCCAGGCTCCACCCCCACCAAATCCTCAGGTATTTCCCAACCCAGAGCTGGCAACCCTTTGGGGGGGGGGGAACCCCGTTTCCAGATCTTTTCTGCAGGAGACAAGGGGCGAGTGCGTGTGTGTGTGTTTGCAAACTTTGCAGTGACCCCCGGGGGAACATAATGGGTCTCCGAGAGCGGGTTCTTCTCCCCTGGGAATGGGGGGGGTGCCCAGATTACATTCTGGCCTCTTCATATTTTTTGCTTTTGCATGTCTCTCTCTGTGTCACTTCCTCCGCTCCTGGAACTCCCCTTCCCTTTCCATCTCGTCTCTCTCTCTCTCTCGTTTTTGTTTCTTTCTCTTTTTTTCCCCTGCCTCCGTCATTAGCAGTCACCCGAGGGGACCGAATTATGGGATCCCCAGGCTGGGCGGCAGCCCGCTGAGGAGGCCATAGGAACTCTCCTGGCAGCCAGCAGGCTTGGGGGTTCTGTGCAGGTACATGACAGGGCTGGGGCGGGAGGGGCGAGGGGGGCGGCCAGGGAGGGGACCCACAATCTGCTGTTCAACCCCCACTCACCGCCGGAGCGTCAGACCGCACATTTCCTGTCCGCACTGCCCCTCGAACCGTTCGCTCGTTTTGGCCCAGTCTCTCCCGAATGGCCCGTGCATTTCGGCCTGGTCGAATCTGGACCTTTCTTCCTTCCGAACGTCGACGTGGGTCGAGCTCTCTGCCGGACGAAACAGGCCCCACTCGTAAATCCGCTTGCTGAAAAGACGTGGCCAAAGGGCGGTCCTTGAGTGGCCCTGAGAAAGGGGGTCCAGAGGGTGGGTTGGTGTGGGTCCCAGTCTTCCCCACCTAGCAACAGTTTCTGTCACTTGTCCTGGAGCTCTGGTTCCGTCAGAACAATTTTCAGGTGGTCGTGAGTTTGTGTGTTCCAGTATCCCAGAAACATTCATGACATGGGTGGGTGGGGGGTCATCTAGTCCTATGGACCAGCCCTGAGTTTGAAAAGTAGGTGCGCTTCCATTCTTTTCCAATGTGGGTCCCCCAACATCTGGGGACCTGATTCCCTTCTTGAATTCCAAGCTGTTCCTGTCAACGAAGGAAGTATTCCTTCTCAGCAACTGGAAGAGATTGGCCACGAACATATTACAGGAACATATGAACCTGCCTTCTACTGAATCAGTCCATCAGTCCACCGAGGTCAGTATTGCCTATTCAGGCTGGCAGCCGCTCTCCAGGGTCTCAGACTGAGGTCTTTCACATCACCTCCTGCCTGATCATTTTTGAACCGGAGATGCCGGGGATTGAACCTGGGACCTTCTGCGTGCCAAGCAGAGGCTCTTCCACTGAGGCACAGCCCCTCTTTACAGCTCTCCAGGGTCTCAGGTGGAGGTCTTTCACATCACCTCCTGCCTGGTCCTTTTAACTGGAGATGCCGGGGATTGAACCTGGGACCTTCTGTGTGCCAAGCAGAGGCTCTTCCACTGAGCTACAGTCCCTCTTTACTGCTCTCCAGGGTCTCAGGCTGAGGTCTTTCACATCACCTCCTGCCTGGTCCTTTCAACTGGAGATGCCGGGGATTGAACCTGGGACCTTGTCAAGCAGAGGCTCTTCCACTGAGCCACAGCCCCTCTTTACTGCTCTCCAGGGTCTCAGGCTGAGGTCTTTCACATCACCTCCTGCCTGGTCCTTTCAACTGGAGATGCCGGGGATTGAACCTGGGACCTTGTCAAGCAGAGGCTCTTCCACTGAGCCACAGCCCCTCTTTACTGCTCTCCAGGGCCTCAGGCGGAAGTCTTTCACATCATCTCCTGCCTGGTCCTTTCAACTGGGGATTGAACCTGGGACCTTCTGCATGCCAAGCAGAGGCTCTTCCCCTGAACCACAGTCCCTCTTTACAGCTCTCCAGGGTCTCAGGCAGAGGTCTTTCACATCACCTCCTGCCTTCTTCCACTGAGCCACAGTCCCTCTTTACAGCTCCAGGGTCCCAGGCTGAGGTCTTTCACATCACCTACTGCCTGATCATTTTAACTGGAGATGCCGGGGATTGAACCGGGGACCTTCTGCGTACCGAGTGAATGCTCTGCCACTGAGCCACAGCCCTTTCCCTAATTTGCTTTATCTCCACCCCAGCCTGGGCCCTCGAAGAGGTCTCTGCTGCCACACTTCTTCTCCTAGCCTCAAGGCAACAGCAGAGAAGGGAACACGTGGCAGAGCTCCTGGCGGGCATGGAGCCGTGTTTCGGGCATAGGTGCACTCAACTGTCCTTGCCATGTGTGTGTGCACGCGCGCTTTTGTGGTGTGGGAACCTCTTAGGTGCTGTTGTCGTACCCGTGGCCCACTGTATCTGGCCCTTTCCCCATCTAGACGTGGCGTCTGTTCCGTCCTGCGCCTTCGCTGTGATCCTCGTGCTTGAAGCTAGACTGTGTTTTCTGGACTTTAAAAGTTCTGCGTCCCAGCTCCCTCACCAAGACAGGCCCAATTCCTGCAGCCTTCGTCACCGCTGTGAAATTAAGCATGCTTGCTTCATTGTGAGATTTTTGCCCAGTCCGGGGAGGGCCACGGAGGATCTGCAGAACTCTCTCAGCCCCACCTACCTCCCAGGGTGTCTGTTGTGGGGAGGGGAAGGGAAAGGAGTTTGTTAGCCGCTCTGAGACTTCAAGTGAAGGGGGCGGGGTATAAATCCAATCTCCTCCTCTCTTCTCTGGAATCTTATGGCACCAAGCCTCTGTCCGCTTAAGAGATCTGCAAGCATTACCCTAAGCTGTCAAGGAGATCTGAGACAGCCATGAGGACTAGGAACCTGTTTTAGAAAAACAAAAAGCAAGGATTCTGCCGTCAATATCACTTTTTAATCTCTCCCCCCACCAGTATGGAATTATGAAATGCTCACAATGTTTAGGTCAGGGGCAATATACTTTTTTGTGTTTTTCTCGTGGAATTCTAAGTCGAGGCAGCAGGAACTGGGCCACAAAATAAGAGAACTGTGCATTAATTGAGAAGTGCTTTGTGTGCCTTTGTATGTGTGTTTGGTGTTACTCATTTCAGCACACACACACAAAAAGTGTTCTGGTTGATGTTGAGCTAGTGAACAAGCGGACAATACAGTTTCTGGGGTTTCTAAGTTGATTTTCACTGCGTGTTTTCTGTGTAGTCTGGAAACTTGACTGCTTTTCTCTTAAAAAAACAAAAGAAGATGGGTCCCAGTGTTCAAAAATATCCCCGAGGGCTTCCAGGTGAATCAAATGATATTTCCAAAATGTGGTAGTATTGACTGGTCTCCTACGTCTGCTTGTAGAACTCAGCTCTTTGGTACAGGAATGTCTTTTTGTTGTTGTTGTTCATTGGCTGCCTTTCTGCTTTGCAGAATCCAAGGTGGCTTGCAATATAAGAAACGCATGAAAAACCACATCAATAAATTGATTTGTAAAAAACCCCACATAATAGACGAAAATTTAAAATCTCCAGTTAGGGTGCCAGTAAATTACAGTCCCAAATAAAATTGCCTTCAGCTGCCCCCTGAAGATCAACAGTGAGGGAGCCAGGTGCGCCTCCCCGGGGAGGTGGTTCTATAAATGTGGGGTTGCCACTGAAAAGGACCTCTCGTAGTTAGCCAGTTTGGTGTAGTGGTTAAGTGCGCAGACTCTAATCTGGGAGAAGCGGGTTTGATTCCCCACTTCTCCACTTACAGCTGCTGGATTACCTTGGGCAAGCTGTAGTTCTGCTAAGAGCTGTCCTTGAAAAAGAGCAGTTTCTGTCAGAGCTCTCTCAGCCCCGCCTACCTCACAGGGTGTCTGTTGTGGGGAGGGGGAGGGAAAGGGGCTTGTAAGCCACTCTGAGACTTCTTCTGGGAGCCAGTTTGGTGTAGTGGTTAAGTGCGCGGACTCTAATCTGGGAGAACCGGGTTTGATCCCCCACTCCTCCACTTGCACCTGTCTGGATGGCCTTGGGCAAGCCGTAGTTCTGATAAGAGCTGTCCTTGAAAAAGAGCACTTTCTGTCAGAGCTCTCTCAGCCCCACCTACCTCACAGGGTGTATGTTGTGGGGAGGGGAAGGGAAAGGAGTTTGTCAGCCGCTCTGAGACTCCTTCAGGTAGTGAAGGGCGGGGTATAAATCCAGTCTCCTCTTCTTTTACCTCACAGGGTGTCTGTCGTGGGGAGGGGAAGGGAAAGGAGTTTGTAAGCTGCTCTGAGACTCCCTTGGGTAGTGAAGGGCGGGGGATAAATCCAATCTCCTCTTCTTCTTCGTATGCTCCCCAGACGAGCTTTTTTGATTGGTGGGACCGCCAGGAGGATCTCTCCCTGTGATCATAATTCCCAGGCAGGAAGATAAATCCAATCTCCTCTTCTTCTTCGTATGCTCCCCAGACGAGCTTTTTTGATTGGTGGGACCGCCAGGAGGATCTCTCCCTGTGATCATAATTCCCAGGCAGGAATGTGTGGGAGGAGACGGTCCGTCAGATACCATCTAGGGCTTTAAAGAACAAAACCAGCACTTCGGATCGGGCTTAGAAGTAGATCGGTTAGCTGACATAATTGCTGGAGCTCCAGGTCCACGTGCTCCCAACAAAGCTGCAGTCTAGCCGCGGCGTTCTGCACTAGCTGCAGCTTCCAAACAAGAATTATTTTAAAAACACATAAAAGGCCACAATGTAAAATCCCCCGACGGGGAAAGAAGCCTGTCGTTGGGTGCATTCAGGCACGGGTGCGCAGCTCTCCAAGGCCGTGAAGCGGGTCTGACTTCTGGCTCGACGGTTGCGAATCGGTACCTTTCATAAACATGGCTGGGAGTGACTCGAAACCAGGGTTGCAAGCAATACTCCCTCTAAGCTGTGGAGTCTTGTGAGCAAAAATCCTACTTTGTGAGCTACTGGCATTAAAGTTGTGAGTGAGCAATTTGGCTCCTGCATAATTTGCTCTGGAGCCAGCCTTCCTGAGCTAAGACAAAAATGGGTGAGCTCACACTCACTCAGCTTAGAGGGAACATTGGTTGCAAGGTAGCTTAGCTCGTAGTAGTCAGTGCTCCCTCTAAGCCGTGGAGTCTCGTGAGCAAAAATTCCACTTTGTGAGCGACTGGCATTAAAATTGTGAGCCAGCGATTTGGCTGCTGCATCAATTAGTTTGCTCTGGAGCCCTCCTTCCTGAGCGAAGACAAAAATGGGTGAGCCGGAGGCTCAAAAATTGTGAGCCAGCTCACCTTAACTCAGCTTAATGGGAAACACTGGTAGTAGTTGATAACTCCAGAGCCGGAGCTGTGTTCCTTCTGTTGTGACGAAACAGGGGGACTAACCAGAGTTCCTCCAGGGTGAGCTTCTAGGGATTGGAGCACCCTTAATCGCGTCTAAAGGAGGGAGCTCCGGCTCACAAAAGCGCTTGCTGTGGGGAAAGCATCGCTAAGTTATCTGTAGCGATTGAGGGGGTTCTTCATACCAGAATTTTTGGAATCGGGGTAACATGGACAATAAACAGATTTTTCAGCAAACTTGGGGGATTTCAATCTGAAATCAACAATAAAATATATAGGGGGGTGGATTAAGTCAGCCGTCAATACATTTGCATTGTCTGTGCATGGAATCAGATGCCGCAGCTCCAACCGCTGGGGGCGCCAGCAGCCTATAGGAGGTGGTGGCCAGGCCCGTCGGTAGTAGTTGATAACTCCAGAGCCGGAGCTGTGTTCCTTCTGTTGTGACGAAACAGGGGGACTAACCAGAGTTCCTCCAGGGTGAGCTTCTAGGGATTGGAGCACCCTTAATCGCGTCTAAAGGAGGGAGCTCCGGCTCACAAAAGCGCTTGCTGGGGGGAAAGCATCGCTAGCAGTTATCTTTAGTGATTGAGGGGGTTCTTCAGATACCTGAATTTTGGGAATCGGGGTAACATGGACAATAAACAGATTTTTCAGCAAACTTGGGGGATTTCAACCTGAAATCAACAATAAAACATATAGGGGGGGGATTAAGTCAGCCCTCAATACATTTGCATTGTCTCTGCATGGAATCAGATGCCGCTGCTCCAACCGCTGGGGGGAGGGGGCGCCAGCAGCCACGCCAGGCCACCACCTCCTATAGGAGGTGGTGGCCAGGCCCGTCAATGCCAGAGGAGGAGAGGGTAAGTTGCTTCCTCCCTGCCTCTCCCCACCCCTGCCTGCCTGGGGCCAGGGAGGGCCTTCACAGGGCTTCCTTGCACTCCCGCCGGCCTTGCAGGTCCACCGCCGGGCCCCTCATGGGGTTCGGCAGTGGAGCTGCAAGGCCGCCGCCGGCGGCCAGGACCATTGGGGGCGGGGTGTGTGGCCTTATGACACACTTCCGGTGATGTCAGGGGGTGTGGCATAAGCTAATGAGTTATGCTAATGAGTTCCCCTAGCTCTTTTTCTACGAAATGACCCCTGGGTTCAGGACACACAAAAGAAAAGACTACTTGACACAGAGAGTGATTAAAATGTGGAATTCGCTGCCAGAGGAAGTTGTGACAGCCACAGGAATAAGCAGCTCTGAAAGGGGGTGGTGAGGTAGACTCATGGAGGAGAAGTCTATCAGTGGCTACTCGCCATGGTGGCTGAGGGGAACCTCCGCATTCAGAGGCGCTAATCCTCTGAATCCCAGAGCCAGGAGACAACCTCGTGGAAGGCCTCAGCGTCTGTGCCCTGTTGTTGGCCCTCCAGAGAAACTGGTTGGCCACTGTCTGAGACAGGTAGTTGGACTAGAGGGACCACTGGGCTGATCCAGCCGGGCTCTTCTGATGTTCATATCAGGGGAAGGCCTTGGCCTCTATGCCCTGTTGTTGGTCCTCCAGAGGAACTGGTTGGCCCCTGTGTGAGGCAGGATGCTGGACTAGATGGACCGCTGGTCTGATCTAGCAGGGCTCTTCTTAGGTTCTTATGAAGGCCTCGGCCTCTATGCCCTGTTTTTGGCCCTCCAGAGGAACTGATTGGCCACTATGTGAGACAGGATGTTGGATTTGAGGGACCACTGGTCTGATCCAGCGCAGCCCTTCTTATGTTCTTATCAGGGGACAGCCTCGGTCTCTGTGCCCTGTTGCTGGCTCTCCAGAGGAACCGGTTGGCCACTGTGTGAGACAGGATGCTGGATGAGATGGACTATTGGTCCGATCCAGCAGGGCTCTTCTGATGTTCTTATATCAGAGGTCCCCATTTGTTTACAGTATATTCATGCCACCTCACCAGAATCATGTCTGAGGCGGCTTAGTTTAAAAACCGCAGTGTTACTAAAAAATGCAAGCCATTAATGTAGGGGCCTCTGGGCGGCTTGTTTTATCTTGTATTAATTGCACCTGGTTTGCATTCTCACGCAAAACTATAGTTTAAGCCAGGAGAGATGCAGATTTGCTCTGGAAGAGGCAGGGAGCTCCTGATTTTTTCCCCAAATTCCAGTGTGCCCAGAGTCAACAGCTGTGTCTGCATCAAGCCAGCATGTCCCAATTCCACCTCCCAAAGTGTTGGGGGGGGCGGTTTCCCTTCAGCAAGAGACATTTTAGAACAAGCCCACAACTTCTTCCATCTTCTTTGTTTTTCACGTTTATTTCTGCTCTGATTGGCTTGGGAAGGAGGGCTGCGAGAGTCGACCACCAGCAACCCTTGGTTTAAGAATCTTTCGTTGTCTCTTTGGGGGGCCGGCTCTGAACATCCCTGGCCCCAGAACATGGGGCACATATTGTGCCTGAAAGTTTTCACCATCCCATAGCCCTCTTAGCCATCGTTTTGGGGTTTTCAGATTCAGCCCGGCAACGGGGCCGAGGAAGGGGCACGCCGCCGGCTGGGTTACTGCGTGAGCCGCCTGTCCCCCCTGTGGTGTACAGAGGCAAGGATTCAGACATTGGGGGTGGGGGGCTCAGAAGTGCCTTTTCTGAGTTGTTAGCTTGCAAAGGCTTGGAAGACCCATACCCACAGCTCGGACAGGGGCTCCATCAGTTGTGGGTAGCAACCAGTGTTCCCTCCAAGCTGAGTTAGTGTGAGCCAGCTCTCAGTTTTTTAGCCTCCAGCGCACAGATTTCTGTCTCAGCTCAGGAAGGAGGGCGCCAGAGCAAACCGATTTATGGAGCAGCCAAATCGCTCGCTCACAACTTTCATGACAGTAGCTCACAAAGTAGAATTTTTGCTCACAAGACCCCACAGCTTAGAGGGAGCGTTGGTGGCAACAGACAGCGCTCCCCACGCCCCTCTGCCTCTCTCCAGTTCCCCACCCCCCGGTTGCTGACCCTGCCCGCCTCTCCTTTCCTCATAGGTAATGAGCTCAACCAATGGGGAGCTGAACACGGATGATCCGACCGCTGGCCACTCCAACGCCCCCATCACCGCCCCTGCCGAAGTCGAGGTGGCCGACGACACAAAGTGAGTGCCAGCTTCTGTGGGCGTTGCCTTTTTAATGGTAGGGGATAGAGTAGGGGGGGTCCCCGGCCTTTTTGAGCCCGTGGGCACCTTTGGAATTCTGACACAGGGCGGTGGGTGCAAGCACAAAATGGCTGCCATGGGAGGCGGAGCCACATACACCCGGAAGAAGTCATAGTGCGGCAAAGAATATGATGTACACCAGGCCTGTAGCTATGGTGGGGCTTATGGGGGCTTTGCCCCCTTTCTTAAAGGCACAGACCCACAAGAATTTCTCCAGTAAATGCTTTTTCCAATCATTTGAAAACATTTTTTAAAAGACAAGCACTCCTTTAAGCAGAGTGGGGTGTTGTAGTTGACTAATTCCCACACTGAGCAAAGGGGTTGGAGTAGGTGACCTCTAGGATCCCTTCTAACAGTGGGTCAAGAAACTGGTCTCCTTTAAGAGGGTTTTTCTGTCTCAGTGTTAGCTTTCTTGACTGTAGAAGTCATCATCTCCACCTGCCAGCTTGTTCTCAGAAGTGTTGCTTAGGCTGGCCAAGGGATTAACTTGCAGCAGCTGAGAACTGTCATCTAAAATGGCTGACAGCTTGCAATTTAGAGACCTATCCTGGTAACAGCTGTCTGTTGGCTTGAATGGCTTTTTCTTTCTGCACTGAGAACTTCAGCCCCACCAGAAAAAAAAAAATTGCCCCACAAGCGACAAAATCCTGGCCACAGACCTGATGTATACACAATACGCTGAGAAACAAGCCGCTGCCACCAGGACAACACAACTTTAATCTGCACAGCCAATCAGAAGCCCTGCTGGGCAAGAGCTCCACCTGGCCCATCCACTTTCTGAAAACACTTGGCCGGCACCATGTGGGGGGGCCCCTGAGATAGAGAGTTCTTTGGTCCCTTCAGCAACCTGCCAAAACGAGTGGGCCATGGGGCTTTGTATTTCCCTGGTTTGGGCCCTTTTCAAACCTTCCCAACACCCATTTAGTGCCCAGGCAGATTGTGAGAAGGAGGACAGGCAGGGATAAACCAGTGCTCGGTTCTCGTTGCCCTTTCTTATACGCCCTGGGGTAATGCCAACTGCCACTCTGGGGTCAAGACTGAATAGTGTTGCCTGGTCTTACCTGGGTCCCGGCGGAGGGGGATCCAGCCCGGCTCCTGGAGTCTTCTGGTGAAGTGACATCATCGCCATAGAGTTTTTACCCAAACGCTAGAGCGTCCCCTGCACAACGTTCCCAGCGCAACGGGGGCACCCTAGGAAGGAATTTTCCTCCTGGCCAGATTGGCCGAAGGATCCAGGGGGTTCTTCTGCTTTCCTCTGGGCATAGGTCAGGGGTCACTGGAGGAGGGGGGGGAGTAGGTGTGAATTTCCTGCATTCTGCAGGGGGCTGGACTAGATGACCCTCTGGACCCCTTCCATCTCGGTGTTTCCGTTCCTCCCTCCCACCAGGTGCTGCTGTTTCTTCAAGAGAAGAAAGAGGAAAACCATCCAGCGCCACAAGTGATGCCCCTGCCGGAAGAGACCAGGATCCTCTTGGGACTACGTTTTGTTTGAATTCCTGGACCCCGCCGGCGAATGGATTGAGAATTCCCCGTTCGGATGGGGAATGGGCCTCTCCCCCCCTCTCCGGTTTTGCTGGGGGGGGGATGCGGGCAGGAGCCACCGTGACTGTTGGTGGGCTAGCCTGGGGACTGGGTGGGGGACAGCCTTCCCCGGTCCGTGACTTTTCTTCTTTCCTGCCCAAGAAACACAACATTTGGGAGGCGCGGGGGGGGGGGGGGGGGGGGGGGGTGTCGTTCACCGAGAAAAGCACGTCAAGACTTTTTTTTGCTCTCAAGTGCCCAGTTTTGTTTTGTTTTTCCTGTCTGGTCTGCAGAAAAGCATTAACTATTTAAGCTTCAGTCTACACTTCCATCAGCTCTTCTGTCCCGTCCCCCCCAATTGGTTTCATTGGATTGTTTTTGGAAGAAAACATTTTAAGAGGGGGGGGGCGGTGGCGGCGGGGCGGGGATTCTACACGTTTCCTTAGAAGAAGCAAAGCAAAGCAATGGTGAGCCGGCCACGAAGACTCCTTTCTCTTTCACTTCCGCATCAGAGTTTAATTTAAAATGTTTTTTGGGGGGGGGTCCTCCGGTGCTTGAGAGGATCGGGGCCCTCGCTCCCCTCTCCTTTTTTTTGTAGGTCTTCTCCTGTCTGCTTGTACTTGTCAATATTTTTTTTTCCAAAAAAAAAAGTTTCCTTTTGGTTTCCCTCCCCACCCGCCGCTTTAGCCTCTTCTTGTACCCCCCCACCCCCCCCCCGTTTCGTTTTCATTTCTCAATGCACTTTTTTTTTTTTGGTAGCAATACAAGCGACATCTTGGTCATGAAGCTGAGCGATCGGGTTTTGTTTTGTTTTTTGCTTAAAGATCCACCAACCCCCAGCCCGTGTTGGGAAACGAAAAAGGCGAAAGGAGGCCGCCGGCCCTCAGGCAGGGCTGGGAGAAACCAAAAGTGCCAAGCCCTTGCATCTGGGGAACAGTGGGAGGGGCTACCACGACCAAAGGGGAATCCAGTTGGACGGCAGCAAGCCCACGAGGTTGGTTCCACGTCCTGGGAGGAAAGTTCCGGGCTGGGAACCTTGTGCTCTCTTACTGCGAGGTTTGAGAAATCTCCTTCCTGTAACTTGACACACACACACACA
>NW_015169813.1:298668-299372 GCF_001447785.1 Gekko japonicus | reverse complement strand
GAAGGGCATCTCCCCCCCCCCACTGCTTCTTTTAAAAAAAAAGTTTCTTCTTTCCTCTTACCCAACCCAACCCCAGCATTGCTTGGGCACGAAATCTGTGATGTTAACACCTTACAAAATCCTCTCTCAAACCGAAAGGTTTTCTGTGCTGCCAGTCTTCTAAAACAGTGTATAATTTTTTTTTTTGGGGGGGGAAGCTTGGAGGAGAAGGAGAGTCTATTCCTTGCTTTGGCTTTGCGGTTGAAAATTCAGGGACAACCCAGAGAGGTTGTTTGGGGGACAGGGGGCCTCTTGGAGCGTGTCTGACATCGGTCTGTAGGGCAGCCGTGTCTATCCCATACATTTTGTAAAACCCGTGGCCTGGGCAACAGAGGGGAGGCCCTGCACTGTGGCCACGGCGGACAGCCAGGTGCATTGCCTACCCGATGCCCATCTTCCTGGGCACCCGAATCCCCACTTTCTCCCTCGAGGGCCAGAGCAGTACCCCAGGGCCAGAAACCCGGCTGGCGTTGGCTGTCCACGGATTATGACGACAAGGAGCGATATCGCTTCTTTATAGAGTAATCTATTTTTATACAGAGGGATTGGGGTGTGTGGGGGGGCTGAACTCTTAAAGAGTGGCATGATCGCCGCCCCCCCTACATTGTAATCGTGTCACTTGGGAAATGACCTGCCTCTTGGGGGGGGGGGGGCTTTTCTTTTCG
>NW_015169813.1:294437-298618 GCF_001447785.1 Gekko japonicus | reverse complement strand
GCCCCCCATCCCCATTTTCCCCCCCCCCCCCCCTTCCCTTCCCAGAGCTAAACTCACACCTCAGGCTTCCCTGCTGCCCGACTGCATTCCTGGTCTTGTACTTGCGTGGCGGCGTGGCTCCCCCCCCCCATTATTTTTGCAGTACCAGTGAATGGAAGTGGTGTGGGGCGCACGCCCTTGGTCTCCCCCCACCCCCACCACAGTAAAAACCGGCCACTGGTTCCGGATCCTTGTGCTTGAAGCTACTTTCCAAATGGTTGTGCAACACACACACACCCGCCCCCATGTTCTTATGTCCATTTAGGCACTTGAGTCAGGTGTCAGCTCAATAAATGGGTTTTTGGTTGATATACCCTTTTTAACAACAGTGCCTCAGCTGTACTCAAAAGAACCAAGATTTTTTTGGGGGGGGGACAACCCTTGGTTCTCAGCAGTGGTTTCCACTCAGATAGGGTCGCTTCGGTATGTGCAGTGTTGTCAGTTTTTCCCAACAGTGCAAAACTAAGAAAACAGCCTTAAACGATGCGCTGGAGAGAATTAGCGGTCCAGTCCCAGAAAGGTGTGTAAAGGGGGGGGGGGAATGAGAGAAGTTTAAAATGTTTGTGAGGATGCGTGAACGGGCGGGGAATAGACCCTGCAGTGTTGGGTGTTCTCTTTTTTCAACTTCAGATGTAGCTGGAAGAAAGAGAGAAACTGAGAGAAATGCAAGCAAGGGTGTGCGTAGGGGTGGGGGAGAGCCTTTTGGCACAGGCCCTTAGCCAAACACACACACACCCCAAAAAATCTGGCTCACCCTGAACTGCATTGAAATTTGAAGCTTGTCTTAACACAGATTAAAAAGTCCTGTGTCTTTTCTTTTTCGTCAAACAAACGGAACCGGTGTAAACTTAAGCCGGGATGGGGGGGGGGGAAACATGGACTCGTTTACCGTTCCTAGCTCCGGAAGCAGAAAGTGCAAATGTTGGCATTGTGAGTCTTAGTTACTGCTTTAAAACAAACACAGGGGGGAAAAGTACACGCAGGTAAACGGCGTATAAAATCTCTCTGAAGCTTCTTGGAAGCCATAGAAGTTAGGGGCTTTTTTTTAAAAAAAAAACAATCAAAAAGGTTGGGAGGAAAAAAAACCCTGGAAAAAACCAAAAATTAAAAAAAAAATTAAAATAATTCTACGCCGATGTTTCTTTGTGCTTGGTGCAATGCAGCAAAGCGTGCTTCGGGAATGGGGTGGGGGTGGGGAAGAGAGGCGGCGTTTAGGAATTGGAACGGCGGAAGAGTCTCTACAAGTATGTTCCGAAATCCTCTAATCCTAAATTTAATAGAGGTACAGCCACCGGGGGGTTGGGGTGACACTTGTTCCAGAGCAACAGCGATCACTGACCAGCTTCTGCAGTGTGTGTGTGTAGGACGGAGACAGCACATAACCCATGTGTCTGAGTAAGTGCGGAATCGGCATACCGGCTCGATCCCAGCCCCCCAAGTTCGGGATTTTGACTGATTCACTATAGGAAAAAGCTCTGGTTTTAGCAGGTGGAGGATCGTGCATAGTTGTCTCTCCCACCCCACCACCAATTTGTTTCCTCCTTTTTTTTTTTAATTGTCTAGAGTGGGATTAAAGGTGTTTTAGTTTTTAATACATTCGGTCTCTGGTGCTTTCAATAAGAGACAGGTTTCGGGCTATACCCTCTTAGTCTTTGTGTACGGGCTTGCCCGACCCCCACGCAAGGAGTAGCGGGAGATTGTGCCCCTCACTTGGGGGGGAGGGAGAGGAGCCCTCCCTGCTACATTTCCAGCAGGTGGGAGAAAAGGCACTCAGTTTTATAGGAAATTCAAATTCTTGGTGTCACTCAGTTTGCAATTCTCCCAAATGTTTCCAACGCCTCCCAATTGCATAACAGCCTCTCAGGGGGGAGGCTGGGCTTGGGGGGACCCCTGGTGCCACCTCCCCCCCCCTACAGCTGCTCAAAAGCCTCCGCCCCGCAGTCTCATCTGGAAGCACACGGAGTCCGTCTCCTCCCCCCAGTGGTGTCCCCTCCGGTCACAAAGGACATTTGCTTAAAGACAACCAAGCTGCCTTTATTGGTTTGCTATGTACAGAGAGTGGCAAAGACCAAATACAGCATCAGGAATACCTTTATTTCGTCTGTTATACAGCACAAGCAGCGTGTACGGCCTTGGCTCTGTCGGGGAACCGTGCGCCATTAGTAGAGGGCCTTTTTTTGTGGTGGTGGTGGGGAGAGAACTGGATTAGCAGGTATGAAGAATGCATCGGTTTGGGGGGGATGTTGTTTTAATAAATAAAAGAGGCTCCCCCCCCCCCAAGGGTAGGATTTCACACCAGGTGGGCCCAGCAGCCCAGCTTGCTGGCCAGGGCTCCAAAGGAAACCCAAAACTGCAGCAGTGAAGATTTCTCCTTGTAGCCAGCACTCTTGCTTGGAGCCCGTCTGTTAACTGGTGCTTATATACAGGGGAAAGGTGCCACGGACACAGCAGAAGGGGGAAGGAACAAAACTGCAGAAGCTGGCGCTGGCCGGCGAGATGGCCTCTTTTCCCAAAGAAGAGCCAGTCGGTATCAGTTGGGGGGGAGTGGGTGGCAAAACTCTGCCCCGCTAAAGAGCTGCCCATTGAGACGGATGGACCCATAACTTATACTGGCCACTATAGAAGCCGCTTCACTCCCCCCACCTGCCCCGCAGTGTTCCAGGCCTGAAGCGGCGACGCGCACGGTGTGGGGCGTTGGCTGAGACGAGTCAATGGGGTAAGTGGCTTGGGGGGGGGGAGAAGAGAGAGACTTTCTAGGTGGAAAGCCATTCACGCCAGGGGTCGTGTTCATTACCAGAGCGGCAGGAGCTTTTCGCTTTGCGAAAGACGGGGATTTGTGGTGGCAGAATATTTTCACGCAAAGCCTGGAAGCGAAGGGTATTGAAGGCTGAAGGGCGGGACCTGGCCTTAGAATACCGGGTGGGAGACTAGTTCTGGCGGGCCGAGTCTGTCCTTAGTTGGTGGTGCCAGGTCCCAGCCAACTTACAGCCGCTCTGGCGAAGTCTTCAAGGCAAGAGACGTTCAGAGATGGTTGGCATTACCTGCCTCCAGGTTTAACACACTCTAGTCCTCGTCAAAGCCTAGATTTTGCTTCGCTTCTGAGATCTGACAAGCCTGGCCTACCCACGTCGGGGCAAGTGCTTGTTATCTGGAGAGAGACGCAGCGCCCGGGACCGTACCTTGCCTGCACCCACCACCCTGCCCTTGCAGAGAGTCATCGTTCTACACCAGTCTGGGGAAGTGACCCATTTCCGGAAGGTTTCCCCCACCAGAAGATACTGTGCGCAAGAACCAAAACCCCCCCCCCCCCCAGCTCCTCATCCTTACAAGGGGAGATTTAACACCCAAGCCAGATGCATGATTGGAGAGGGAAGTAGTAAAAAAAAATGCACCCCTTCCCGCAACCAGCGGGCTATGCTGTCTATCGTAAGATGACTTTGGGGACAGAAATACACAACTTAGTTGCCGCTGGGAAAGAAGTGTCGTCTCCCCCCCACCCCCAATAATCTCTGCACTATTTTTTTCTTGAAAGAACGCCCCGAGAGACTTCTGCCCTGTTGACGGCTTTGGGGGGAAACTTTTGAGTGACCGGGTTCCAAAGCAGCCTTGTGACCTCCACTTAGAAGCTGGGGTCTTTCATCTGAGCCGCGCGCTCCTTCCCGGTTCACGCAACATGGCTCGCAAGGGCTGCGGAGAATGAGACGGCGGAAACGGCTAGAGAGTAGAATGCATTGTTAAGTTGCATCGGGTTAACAGCAGCAGAGACATTCAGAGGCTCCTTACCACAAAATGGAAGCGGTTGATGGTGCGCCGGCTTGCAGATCGTCTTGTCGACCGAGGCTGCTCGGGAGGAGGGGGAGAGAGGCGAGGCGGCCCCGAAGCCAGGCCGCGGAAGCGACTTTTACCAGCTGCGCCTTCAGCTCCATCCAGAAAGGCATTTTTTGTCCCATCAGTTCAGCGTCCGGGATTGACTCGAAACGCTGCTCCCGTCGCCCGGGGAATTCGCAGTCTCCGCACAAGGTAGCGCGCAGAACGCTTCCGCGAGGCAGTGACCTGCCCCCGCCCCTTACTGCCCACAGGTGCATTGTGGGTAAACCGTTAAGCCACAATCCGAACCTTTTCTCCCGCTGCCGCCCCCCCCC
>NW_015169813.1:270048-294418 GCF_001447785.1 Gekko japonicus | reverse complement strand
CCCCCCCCGTAGCATGCAGAGGGGATATCTCCGAGTACAGACAGCCTTCCCCGCTAGAAACAACTGTGCCGTCATCACAAGCACGACCGGATGTGAAAGCTGCTACATTCATTACAGTGAAAGAATCGTCAAGTCAGGTTACCCGGGGGCGGGGGCGGGGCGGGGGCAGGAGGAGTTACGGGCCACAGCCGACTTGGCAGGCAAGGCCAGTCAGCATGTCCCCGGCGCCCCCCCCCGGTGCGGCATGGCCGGCCGTGTCCATCCACTCAGCCACTAACTCAGGCTAGCCTACTTCCAGCTGGTAGAGCGAAACGTGAGCTGGTGATTGTTTTGGGTGGCGTTGGGTTTGTTTGTTTTTTAAGCTTGGAAGGACACGGGAAGGGCAGCGGGAGAAGAGTGGCGCCTGTTTCCGTCGCTTGACCCCGCCGGCAGCAGCACTATGTATAGAAGATGATCTCTGGGATCTGTCCGTCCTCCACCGAGGTGCCGTTGTTGTTCCCGGCGGCGTAGCAAAAAGTGAAGCAGGTCTTGGCGCCCGTCGTCGGCGACTCGTGGATCACTTTACGCAGCCCTTTGGTTCCGTAGTGGGAATCGGGGCCCTGTGGGGCAAGGTCGCACAGAGAGAGAGTGGATCGTAACAACTCAAGTGGTTCCCGTTTTAACCCTCATTGGCCCCAACGTTGACCCCCTACAGAGAGCCAAAGGCAGCACGTGCGGAACTCCCCTCCACCGGTTTATTCCCCCATTGCTGGGAGACGCATTTGACCCCGGTTCCCCATGGTGGAATAGCAAGGTACTTGAGCCCCAGGCTCCACTGCCCTGACTGGGCCTGCTGCCCACCACACCTCCTGGCTCTTGTCAAAAGGCTGAGGAGACCTGTGACCAATGCTCCCTCTAAGCTGCGGAGTCCTGTGAGCAAAGATTCTACTTTGTGAGCTCCTGGCATTAAAGTTGTGAGCAGGTGATTTGGCTACGGCATAAATGAGTTTGCTCTGGAGCCCTCCTTCCTCAGCTGAGACAAAAATGTGTGCGCCGGAGGCTAAAAAAACCCCTGTGAGCTAGCTCACACTAACTCAGCTTAGAGGGAACACTGCTTGTGACCCCTTGCCCACAGAGCCCTGACCAGAACCGGTCTGGGTCAGACCTGCACAGTACGTAGCATCCACTGAAGCACAAGGCGTCCACCAGAAGCATATGGTGGCCCACTACGGGGTGTGTGTGTGAGATAAAGATGCCACTGAAGCGGCTTATAAGAACTGGGGGGGGGAAGGCCACCCTCCAGGACAGGGGTCCCCACCCGTTCTGAGCCTGTGGGCACCTTTGGCATTCTGACACAGCACGGTGGGCGCAGCCACAAAAACGGCGGCTGCAACTTGAAGGCGCACAGTGACGATCCTGGTGCAGTGGTGGCGGCTGCTTGTCAGAGCAATGTTTCTACACATCTGTACAGTCAGAGAGCCAGTTTGGTGCAGCGGTTAGGAGCGTTAACTCTAATCTGGGACAACCGGGTTTGATTCCCCCACTCCCCCTCCTCCTCTACATGCAGCTGCTGGTGTGACTTTGGGTCAGTCACAAGTTCTCTCAGGAGCAGTCCTCTCGGGAGAGCTCTCTCAGGGTGTCTGTTGTGGGGAACGGAAAGGAGATTGTAAAGCCGCTCTGAGACTCCTTTGGGTAGTGAAGGGCGGGGTATAAATCCAGCCTTCTCTTCTCTCTCTCTCCTCTTCAATCAAATCTTCAGGGGCCAATCAGAAGCCTTGCTGGGCAAAACCCGACCTGGCCCTGCCCACTTTCTATAGAAACACTCAGGGGACACCAGGAGAAGTTTCAGCGGGTGCCACGACCAGTGTTCCCTCTAACCTGAGTTAATGTGAGCTAGTTCACAGTTCACAGAACCTCTGGTTCACACATTTCTGTCTTAGCTCAGGAAGGATGGCTCCAGAGCAAACTAATTGATGCAGCAGCCAAATCGCTTGGTCACAACTTTAATGCCAGGAGCTCACAAAGTAGAATTTTTGCTCACAAGACTCCACAGCTTAAACATTGGCCATGACACCCACAAGCACCACAATGGAGACCTCTGCTTCAGGACATGGTGGGCCGCATTAGCCAGGCCTCCACCACCACCACTACACCTCCAGAAGTCTGAAGATTTCTCTAGAGAAAGTTTCTCATCGCATCCCATTCCTAAAAGGGCAGAAAAAGCCGCACCCCCCCCACCCCACGAGCACCTTCAGAGTTGCGCAGGCCGTGTAGCTGACCGTGGGCAGGATCTCCACTGGCTCCTTAAACATAACCCGGAAAGTGTTGGAGGACCCGTCGCAGCTGAATCCGGTGTCGTTCTGGCCCAATATTGTGTTGCTGTCGGTGTGAATGATCTGAAAGGGGAGGACGAGCTGCCCTTAGCTTGGAAGCAGGTTGGCTCTTCCCCAGCCCGTTGACTCCAAACAAAAACGGGCACTTCCCCACCACGGTTCAATTGGCTGGCAGGGGGGGAATGGTGGGAAAACGGAGGGGACTGAAGCTGTGCTGTTCTGTAGCATGCAAAGGGGGTGCTCTGCATCGCACTCAGGAGAGGAAGGGTCCAAAGGGAAGACTCCCCTACCCAGGCCCGTGGCCAGGATTTTGTGGGGCAAATTTTTATCCTGGTGGGGCTGAAGTTCTCAGTGCAGAAAGAAAAGCCATTCAGCCAATAGAAAGCTGTTACCAGGAGAGATCTCTAAATTGCAAGCTGTCAAACCACTCTAGATGACAGTTCTCAACCGCTGCAAGTTAATCACTTCTGCCAGCCTAAGCAACAATTCTAATGACAGGCTGGCAGGTGGGGGGTGATGACTTCTATAGTCAAGAAAGCTGACACCTAGGCAGAAAAACTCTCTTAAAGGAGACCAGTTTCTTGACCCGGAGTTAGAAGGGCTCCTAGAGGTCACCTACTCCAACCCCCTTACTCAGTGCCAGAATTAGTCAACTACAGCACCCACACTCTGCTTAAAGGAGTGTTCACCTTTTAAAAAAAATGTTTTTAGAAACCATTTACACGAGAAATCCTTGTGAGGCTGTGTCTATAAGAAAGGGGGCCGAGCCCCCCAAAAGCCCCATGGGCCTGCCCCGCTTTCCCCTCTACCAGGACAGCCACAACAATCCGAGACAGACGACCAGCCCACATCTCTCTGCCTTCACGAAGCCAAGTCACGTTTTCCAGGGACATAAATCCTCCAGATAGCAGCTGCAACCACAAGAGGGCTGTGGCCTTCTATGCTGCCGCCACCCCACCCCACCCCGTCCTTCGACCTGCCCACGTCACCCTCGCCACCCTCAAAGCGTGGCATGCCGTCCTTCACGCAGTGCCCCTGCCCCCACACAGCCAAGGAGGTGTCCTACCTGTATGTTTACTTGATAATCTGTCGGGCCATGGATCGATCCGTAGAGCCCGAACCCAACTATAAATATCCTCTTGTTCACGGAGAACCTGGCGAGTGGTGAGAGAGACGGAAAGGGGCGGAGTCAACACAAGAGCAAGCGGGAAGTGGAAGCAGAAGCGGAGTGCTGGGCTGGGGAGGCAAAAGTCTATCGTGACCCAAATCCTCGCCGAACCTGCAACTTCCCACGCTCTCCTAAAATTCTGAATGCTCGGGGCGGCCTTTGGCAAAGGTGAGCGAAGCTTTATTTATTTATTTATTTATTTAGATTTCTATACTGCCCTCCCCGGGTGGGCGCAGGGCGGTGTCCGACAGTTAAATAATACAATTAGAACAATATTAAAACAACAATTTACACATAAAATATCACAAAATACTGTGCAACTATAGCGATAGTCGGGAGGACCAATCAGAATCAGGCCACTGGACTGGACAATTGGCCGGAAAAAGCTGGGCAGAAAAAGCTAGGGCCAGAGAAGCTGGGGGGGGGGGGAGGGGAGGGACGCCCGCTGCCTCAACCAAATGCCCGGCGGAAGAGCTCCGTCTTGCAGGCCCTGCGGAACTGCAATAAGTCCCGCAGGACCCTGATCTCACACAGGAGCTCATTCCGCCAGGCAGGGGCCAGGGCTGAAAAGGCCCTGGCCCTGGTCAAGGCTAGCTGGACGTCCCTGGGGCTGAGAACCACTAACAGATGTTGATTTGTGGACCTCAGTGCCCTCCGGGGCTCATATGGGGAGTCTTGGAGCGGCTTTACAATCTCCTTTCATATGGGGAGAGGCGGTCTCGTAGGTATGCAGGCCCCTGGCCGTATAGGGCTTTAAAGGTAAGCATCAGCACCTTGAAACGGATCTGGAATTCAACAGGCAGCCAGTGCAGTTTGCGCAGCGCCGGGTGGATACGAGCCCGCACAGGCGTATGCAATGTTAAAAAGTGTCGGACTAGGATCTGGGAGAGCCAGGTTCAAATCCCCACTCCACCAGGAAGCTTGTCGGGTGCCCTTCGGACAGTCACACACACAATCAGCCTAGCCTACCTCACAGGGTTGTTGTGACAGTGTTCCCTCTAAGCTGAGTTCGTGTGAGCTAGCTCACAGGTTTTTTTAGCCTCCAATCCACACATTTTTGCCTTCGCTCGGGAAGGAGGGCTTCCAGAGCAAACCGATTTATGCAGCAGCCAAATTGGCTCACCCACAACTTGAATGGCAGGAGCTCACAAAGTGGAATTTTTGCTCAAGAGACCCCACAGCTATTAAAATGGGTAAAAAGATAAATAATTTGGCTTAATCAACTATGTTCAATGTAATGTAAGCATTTTAGATTAACACTTATATAAGTGGATGTAATGATCTCCTATACTTGGGGTTTTAGTTAGCAGTGGTTTTTCCTTTCTCCATAGATGTAGATGTTCCCTCACTATTTTTTTCGTTGTAGTTTGTAGTCTATAGAAAATGCAATAAAAATCTCCTCCGGGTGGCAAAAAATTTTTTTCTAGCAATTATGTAATTGTTATTTATTTATCATTTTGGTGTAGAACAATTTAGAGAGTGTGTGCAGTTACCATGAGAGAATATACACAACCTACTGAGTAAACTTTTAGCAATTGCACACCATATAAGGTAACAACATCAAAAAAATTCTGCCATTAAAAAATTGTTATGGAATTATTATGTGCACTTTATATGTAATAACTTGTCTTTTTTCTTTTCCTTTTGACAATTCTAGAAAGAAACACCTGGCTTTAAAGAAAATCTTTTCTTTAAAGTTCTTCTTCCAGTTCTGCTGCTGCTGCTGCATCATCATAGGTTTGCAGCTTACAGATACACACCTGAACAGCATACTCAAGATTGCAACAGCACAGACACTGTGATGCAATAATTCAGAGCAAGAGGTGTCAGTTATCAGACACGGTTAAATAAAGAAAATATTGCAAGAGTGCTATATGTTTTAAGCATGTTTCTATTTTAAGTAAAAAACCCTTTGTGTTTGTGTCCTTTGTAAAGTTTATATCTCCGCTACCTGGCATTACATTTTATGACACACATGGCCCCGCCCAACAAGGTCTCTTTAATGTCAGATCCGGCCCTCGTAACAAAGGAGTTCGACATCCCTGCCCTAGAGGGAGCTCTGGTTGCGAGGATAAAATAGAGTCGAGGAGAACGATATTAAGCAGCTTTGGGTCCCCTTCGGAGAGAAAGGCGGGGTATAAAGGGAGCAAATAATAGAATCGACGGGAGACTCGGCAACCCGGCTCGGGGTCAGAAGGGGAGCCCTGTCTGAAAGCCCACCTGATGCGGTCGCTGGTCCCGCTGTACCCCCAGCGGCTCTCCACCTGCTGGAAGCGGCTGATGCTGCACTCCTTCCCCCTTAGGCAGCAGCGGGGCCGGTCGATGAACTCCACTCGGGGCTTGGGGTTGACGGTGAAGTGGAGGAAGAGGCTGACCACTTCCCGGTCGGTGAGGATTCCTGACTGAGCCGGCCCTGGAGGAGGAGGAGAAGAAGAGGAGGAGGAGGAGATTAGATTTATACCCCACCCTGTGCTGGGAGTCTCAGAGCGGCTTACAAACTCCTTTCCCTTCCCCTCCCCACAACAAACACCCTGGGAGGCAGGTGGGGCTGAGAGAGTTATTTCCAGAACTGTCCTCGAGAGAACAGCTCTGACAGAACTATGGCTTGCCCAAGGTCACCCAGCAGCTGCGAGTGGTGGAGTGGAGAATCCAACCCGGTTTCTCCCAGATTAGAGTCTGCGCACTTAACCACTACACCAAACTGGCTCTTACTGCGCACACTCTCAGCTAGAGCTACAAACTGGGTGGCTTGTCTCTCTTAAAGGTCTTGCCCTTGCTGGAAACTGAGGCACTACAGGCTGGTTCTGGATTTCACAAAAATTATGCTGCATCAGACCAGCTTCGCACCACGACGTTACACCAAACAGAAAAAGAAAAACCACACACGGAGAGAGCAACGAAGACCAAACTCCTTTCCTTTCCCCTCCCCACAATAGCCACGTTAGAACAGATAAAAGGAAGTCCTTCTTCACCGAAAGAGTGATGAACACATGGAATTCACTGCCACAGGAGGTGGTGGCAGCTACAAGCACTGACAGCTTCAAGAGGGAATTAGATAAGCATATGGAGCACAGGTCCATCAGTGGCTCTTAGCCACAAGGTATAGATACGGACTCTCAGTCTGGGGCAAGGGATGGTCTGTATTCTTGGTGCTTGCGGGGGGGGGGAGAACAGTGGGAGGGCTTTTAATGTCCTGGCCCCACTGCTGGACCTCCTAATGGCACTTGGTATTTTTGGCCACTGTATGACACAGAGTGTTGGCCTGGATGGGCCATTGGCCTGATCCAACATTGGCTTCTCTGATGTTCTTATATCTGGGGCAGTGATGCTCTGTATTCTTCGTGCTTGGGGGGGGGGGCAACAGTGGGAGGGCTTCTAGTGTCCTGGCCCCACTGCTGGACCTCCTGGTGGCACCTGGTATTTTTGGCCACTGTGTGACACAGAGTGTTGGGACTGGATGGCCCATTGGCCTGATCCAACATTGGCTTCTCTGATGTTCTTATATCTGGGGCAGTGATGCTCTGTATTCTTGGTGCTTGGGGGGGGCAACATTGGGAGGGCTTCTAGTGTCCTGGCCCCACTGCTGGACCTCCTGGTGGCACCTGGTATTTTTGGCCACTGTGTGACACAGAGTGTTGGGACTGGATGGCCCATTGGCCTCATCCAACATTGGCTTCTCTGATGTTCTTATATCTGGGGCAGTGATGCTCTATATTCTTGGTGCTTGGGAAGGGCAACAGTGGGAGGGCTCCTAGTGTCCTGGCCCCACTGCTGGACCTCCTGGTGGCACCTGGTATTTTTGGCCACTGTGTGACATGGACTGGATGGAGCATTGGCCTGAATTCAACATTGGCTTCTCTTATGTTCTTATGTCTGGGGCAAGTGATGCTCTGTATTCTTGGTGCTTGGGAAGGGCGTGGGAGGGCTCCTAGTGTCCTGGCCCCACTGCTGGACCTCCTGATGGCACCTGGTATTTTTGGCCACTGCATGACACAGAGTATTGGACTGGATAGGCCATTGGCCTGATCCAACATTGGCTTCTCTGATGTTCTTATATCTGGGGCAGTGATCCTCTGTATTCTTGGTGCTTTGGGGGGGGGGCAACAGTGGGAGGGCTTCTAGTGTCCTGGCCCCACTGCTGGACCTCCTGGTGGCACCTGGTATTTTTGGCCACTGTGTGACACAGAGTGTTAGACTGGATGGGCCACTGGCCTGATCCAACATTGGCTTCTCCTCTGTGAGAAAGACAAGCGTTTCATTCCCATCCATTAAAATACTCCCAAATATTTGGAAGACTCCCAAAGCCTCTGTGTAGTAGGGTTGGTTTTTTGTTTTTAAATAAAACTGTTCTGGCCCGGAAACGGACTTTGCATGAAGGGAATGTGATCTACCAGCCTTACAGACTGGGTCCGGTTCACCCTCACGGCAGAACAAGATGGACTATGAGCAGGAGATTCCGGATTTCCGTGTTCCTTCATTTTAAAAAAGAAACCCATGAGTAGAAAGCTGGCATCACAGGGGGGAAAAGGTTCTACCCTCTCTCACGGATCACTGTGCTGCTAGCTTTCTGTTTGCGGGGAACTGCTGACGGCAAGGATCGTTCTGGAACGGGATCCTCCGCCTGGAGGGCCTTCTGCCTCCTCACCTTGCTGCACACGTGAACCAGACTTTGTGACGGCAGGCTTACTTGCCCCCACCTGTTTTTGATTTAATCCCACCTCTGTTCATGCTAACCTTGGCAAGCGCTTGGGACACACCGACTGCCTGAAAGACAACTCTGCTTCCAAGGGACAAAACCTCCCTGGCCTGGTGGTCTGAAGGAGCTTGCGGTGGGCCCCAAGGGGGTAGCTATTTGCAAAGCCTGTGATTTGTTAAGATGCTGAAATTAAGCGTCTCCCAGGGTTCGGAAAAGACAAGACTAACTGCCAGAAGCTTCTTTTCTGAAACCCAGATGGGAGCTGACGACAGTCGACGGAGCCGTATTTCAACACCTCCGGACCATCACCATGTGCTCCACCTCTCGCTGCATAAAACGCCCCCAGATTCCATCGGAACCACTCTTGGGTCAACAGGTCCGAGCCATGACTAGCTGCCAAACAGACTTGGCATTTGCTCGTGGGGAAACGGTACTTGAGAGAAGGGGCGGGGGTGCATTTGTTAAACTACAGTTTACAAACAGCAGGGAAAATGATGTTGCTCAATTTCAACCCTCAGCACGACACGGAATTTGTTTCTGCAATAGTCCTTGCACACACTGGATCAGTTATGGAAGCCTTTTTATTTCCATGCAAACTCTGTACATATTAAAAGATTTCCAACGTGCCCACGACACACAGGTTGACCCTAGCGTGGGGGTGGGAGACAGTAACAACAAAGCATCAATCCCTCTGAAATGTCAGGATCCAAAGACACCTTCAGAACCCGACACTAGTCTCAGGCGAATGCGAAGTTCCATTTCGTATTGCCAACCCATGCCCAAACAACAGGGGGCAGTGCTATTAATGGAACTTCAGGCGACCGGTCACCTGTCCGGCTACCAGATACAATACCGCTAGCATCAGATAACTGGATTCCCCAAACCCTTGACTAGCATTTGGCCACTGGCTGCTTAAGTGTCCGGCCAACTGAAGGAATAGCTTTTCTGCTCTCGTCCAAATGTGTGTTTGTTTGTTTTTAAATCCCTGCCCTCTTGCCTGGAAGCAGTTTCTTCTCATAATACGAGAACACTGCATGAAACTGCTGAGTGTTCGGATTAGAACAGATAAAAGGAAGTGCTTCTTCACCCAAAGAGTGATGAACACATGGAATTCACTGCCACAGGAGGTGGTGGCGGCTACAAGCATGGACGGCTTCAAAAGGGAATTAGATAAGCATATGGAGCAGAGGTCCATCAGTGGCTATTAGCCACAAGGTATAGATAGGGGCTCTGGGGCAAGTGATGCTCTGTCTTCTTGGTGCTTGGGGGGGTCAGCAGTGGGAGGGCTTCTAGTGTCCTGGCCCCACTGCTGGACCTCCTGATGGCACCTGGTATTTTTGGCCACTGTGTGACAGAGTGTTGGACTAGATGGGCCATTGTGGCTACGTTTGCATTTTAGGAACTGTCCCAATAGCCTTATTACATATCTGTTGGAAGAGTCTCATTGTTCTGAGTGGTTTGCTGCTATAGAAAGGAAAATCGTCTCAATAGGCTTATGCTTGAATGATATGATGTCCTTATCTGAAGTACACATCTTTGCCCTGCTCAAACAGAGATTAATTGATATTGAGATGCAAGAGCTTAGAGCCTTGGCTTCTGGTAGATGCTCCCCTTTAAGATGGGCACGTTTTCCGATCAACACCCCTGCACAATACTTATCGGATTTGACTTCTCCACAGCTGCGTAGAGCATTTATGCTGGCCCACTTTAATGTGCTCCCCTCTGTGGTTTTAGCAGGAAGATTTAAGAAAATCCCCTACTCTGTTAGGTTTTGTGATTGTGATTCAGAGGAGATTGAAACAATCGAACACGTATTCCTCCATTGTAGTTTGTATGATGACATTCGGGCAGTCTATCTAGAAGCCATACTTAAGAAAGATGTCAAGCAATCAGATGACAGAATGTTGTACCGTTTATTGGCTTCACAAAATACAGTGGTTATTGAAGCGGTGGCTAAGTTCTGTAACTGCCTTATAATGAGGAAGCTGTGTGTTAAATCCATGAACTGAAGGGTGACTGTTTATGATTCTGATCTATGCCAATAAAGGTTTTGAATTGAAAAGAAAGATGGGCCATTGGCCTGATCCAACATTGGCTTCTCTTATGTTCTTATGTTCTTGCATGGCCCATGTTCACCCCTGCCCTAAGCAACACAAGGGACAGACAGATGAAGCAGCAGGAGGCATCACTGGCCTCTCTCTTCTCCAGGCACTCTCGGAGAGGAGCCGATGGACTCTATGAGCCACGCGGATCTGCCTCGTCTCTCACAGGCTGCCTGGCAGAGCTCACTGCCCTGCTACGGCCAGAGACACACAGTCCTCAATAGCCAGATCCATTTGTTTAAAAAACCCTGCTTCGGTTACCTGCAGCGAACTCCTCGATCGTCATCAAGGGGAAGCGGATGAGCGAGAGGGCCTTGCCCAAGGCCTTCCGCTTATTCTCCGGAACCACCTGGAGCTGCTGGCGCTGGCACTCGGCCTCCGACCACCGGACCACCGCGTTGAAGAGGCGCACCTCCCGGATGCCCAAGGTGTCCCGCTCCAGAACAGCGATCAGCGTGTCTGCCGGAAGAGGACGGCGGGAGCGTTAGCCACGGAGCCCGAGAACTTTCTTGCAACAACGCGGCCCACAGAAGGGCCGGCAAAAGCACTGATTTACTGACCCTCGGGACTGAGGCACTGGCTTTCCTTTCGCTCGGCCCAGAAAGGCAGGACCGTTTGCGCCGTTGGCTCGACGGCTGCTTTCTGGTACTGGAAAGAGGAGCCCTACGGTGGAAATTTCTGCCTTTCCAACATACCCACTCAAACTGTTGTGCTGCAAAGAATTGTGGGAGGCACTGGTCAAGCCTCACGGTTGCCCCAGTAAAACTGAGAGCGTTCCCTCCTCTGTGCCTGCCCGATGCAGAGAAAGACAGGGCCGTTTTCTCAGGGAAGACTGGTAACCATTTCATATGGGGGAGGTGCGCGCCTCCTTCAGGGCCCTGCCAAAGCACAGCAGCAGAATCGCTTCTGTAGGGGAGTTGGATTCCAAGCCAGTTCCTATGGCTGAATTGCACCAGTAAGTAGCAAACTGGTGATTGCAAGCGCTGGGCAGACACACTGGCTGGTTCCAGCTCCTGGAGGAAAGCGGCAGCGGCAGCGGCAGCATGCACCAGTCTGCAGCAACCCCTTCTCAGTAAGATCCGGTTTCTCTGGGGGAAGGAAGATAATGAAACGACATGTTATCCTTTCGGCCACCTGAGACAGAACCCCAGGGAGGAGCACACGAGCACTTAGTCCTGCCGGCCTAATTCTGACCTGCGGAATTATGGAGGACAGGTCTACCAATGGCTACTAGCCATGCTGACTAAAGGGAACCTCCACGTTCAAAGGCAGTCAACCTCGGAATGCCAGAGGCAGGAGGCAACTTCAGGGGAAGGCCTCGGCCTCTATGCCCTGTTGTTGGCCCTCCAGAGGAATTGGTTGGCCGCTGTAGGAGACAGGATGCTGGACCAGAGGGACCACTGGTCTGATCCTGTAGGGCTCTTCTTCTTTTTTTTATTACAATAATTAACATACATAAAAAGTTTGTAAAACAACAAAAACCAAAGAACAACTACAAACAAACCAATTGAAGCATCCTAACAACAACAAAAACAACAATCCAGCCACATTATGTAACAATGTAACTGCTAGAATGTAATTTGCAGTGCCTCCATCACACCATTAATAATCAAAAAGTTGCTAGTTGTTTATATAAAGCGTTTGCAGGAACAACCTTTTGTTCCGCCATATGGTGTAATACTGGGTACCAGGTAGCCACAAAATGTACATGATATTGTTGGCCCTCTGAAGGTAATAACGAATAGAACAATTTGGCCCTTATAAATTGCTCCCAAGTTTTATCATGCCATTGAGAGATTGAGGGAGAAACGATCTTTCCATTTGGAAGAAATTACTAGAGACACAGCCGTAAGTAAAGTAGCCATCAACTCTTTGGTTGTATTTCTCATAAACAGGCCAGGCCAGTAATGCAGTAAAATTGCTTCAGGTGTAAAAGGGAGTTCTATTGTGGTAATCGTTTTAATTCGCGTGCGGATTTCTTGCCAAAATTTTTGTATATGTACACAATCCCACCAACAGTGTTTATACGAGCCAGTATGGCCACATTTTTCCAACAATTAGAGGGACAAGATGGATATATATATATATGAGAGAGCCGTTTAGTAGTTAAGTACCAATGAGAGAGAGCTTTAAAAAACTGAAATTTAATGTTGTATATTTTTGAAACATTACTAGGAGAAAGCCACACTGTCTTCCAAGCTTGCTCTGCTATGGGGAAACCAAAATCCGAATTCCACTGTTTTTGATATCTAAGTAAACCTAGATAAATCTAGAGAAATGAACCATTTATATATTTTAGATAATAAACCTTTATGGATTCTGTGTTCTTGAGAAATATCTCAAAGTTGGTGAGCGGTCCTGTCAGAGTACCAAAGGCGTTGATATGATCATCATATAACTTATTTGAAAATACTGATATCATGGTAAAGATATATTTAGGCAATTCTCTAATTGAGCCTTATCAAATATCCTCCCTTTTTCTTGCAAATCTATTATACGAATATTTCTAAGTTTTGACCATCCTATGGAAAATACATCCAATTTATCAGCTCCAGATCATTCTTGATCAGCAGGGCTCTTCTGATGTTCTTATCAGGGAAGGCCTCGGCCTCTATGCCCTGTTGTTGGCCCTCCAGAGGAACTGGTTGGCCACTGTGAGAGTCTGTTATGAAAAAATATATACAGATGTGTGGTAGATGCCCACAGAATAATACAATGACAAAAGAGACTAGATTAAAGCCATAACATCACATAGTGTGTGGTAATGAAAAACAACCATTTATTCTTTCATAGAAAAAATACAAAGGTCAATAAAATTACACATAGCTGTCTTCTCCAAACTCTCTCAGTCAATATCCTTCTAACAGTCTTGTATTCTCAAAAGCAGTCTGCTCCAAATTCAATCTCTCTTTCAACACTTATTCCAGATATTTAAGTGTTTCAGACCTAAATGATCTTATGGCTTTAATCTAGTCTCTTTTGTCATTGTATTCTGTGCGCACATCTGTATGTATTTTTCCATACCAGACTGTCTTGGGATTGTGCGTTATTCTTGTGGATTGTTGGCCACTGTGTGAGACAGGATGCTGGACCACTGCTCTGATCCAGCAGGGCTCTTCTTAGGTTCTTATCGGGGGAAGGCCTCAGCCTCTGTGCCCTGTTGTTGGCCCTGCAGAGGAACTGGGTGGCCACTGTGTGAGACAGGATGCTGGACCACTGCTCTGATCCAGCAGGGCTCTTCTGATGTTCTTACGACCAACAGAGGACAGAAGCATAAAATTGTCTGTGTTGTCCTCACCCAGGGCTTGGGTCACTGAATGCTCTCTAGCGCTTATTTTTGTATGAGTTACCAAATACCAGCATGCCAGAGAGAAGTGCTTTCAGGTCACCTTTTCCCATACAGGCTTGTTCTCGACGCACAGTTTTGGAGGTGGGGGAGTTGTATGCAAGAGCGTTTAAACTCATGAACCCCTGCCCTACCATCTGAAGTTTCAGTAAAAGCCAAGGTTCTTTGGAAGCCGCACTTGCGCCTGATTCTACATTACCTGTGTGCCCACAGAACTGTGATGCCCTGCTTAATTCCACGGCTGGACAGCTAGAATTCAACTGGCCAACAGGAAAGTGGCAGATGAGACAGCACCAGTCAAGTTGAAAATAAGATGAGACCTACCCAGGTCGATATCTGTGAACCCTTCGGCATTTATGGCATCAGACGTGTTCTTATCAATGTTCTCCAGGCAAAGGCTCGCCAACTGGGGCTCATCAAAGAGTCTGGCCTAAAAACCACAAAAACAAAATAAAAGAGCGCGTGCATGTTTCTGGGGACGGTTCCCCGACAACTTCTTCGCTGATCTCATGTGCTTCATGTTGTCCCCTCCCTTCGCCGAAGAAGGAGAGTTCTATCGAAAGAAATCACACAGGAATATGAAGGAACTACTCCTTCCCTGCTATCCAACCCACCGCTAAAGATCTACCTCTCAAGGCGTGTTCTCTGCGGAAGAAAGCTGGAATGTCGATTTTGATGATATTTTTGAGATGCATAAAACCAAAGCTTTTCTCTGATCAAAAAGCGAGTTCTGGAAATTGACCATAGTGGTTTGATTCTGAGAGCCCGCAAAGTGATGTTTTTATTCATTGTTGCACATCGCCCAGAGCCCTGTGGTAGCGATGGGCGATTCAGAAATAATAATAATAAAGTTGTAGATTTTCCGGGCTGTATGGCCATGGTCTTGGCATTGTAGGACCTGACATTTTGCCAGCAGCTGTGACTGGCATCCTCCGAGGTATAACACAGTAGACAGGTAAAGGTAAAGGTTCCCTTGCTCGAAAGCCAGTCGAATCCGACTCTAGGGTTGTGGTGCTCATCTCCGTTTCAAAGCCGAAGAGCCAGCGCTGTCCGAAGACGTTTCCGTGGTCATGTGGCTGGCATGACTAAACACCAAGGCGCACGGAACGCTGTCACCTTCCCACCGAAGCGGTACCTATTTATCTACTTGCAATTTCTTGCTTTCAAACTGCTAGGTTGGCAGGAGCTGGAACTAGAGACGGGAGCTCACTCAGTCATGCGGCACACTCGGGTCTCGAACTGCTGAACTACCGACCTTCCACAGCCTGCAGTTCAGCGTCTTAACCACTTGAGCCACCGCAGCTCCAAACAATATATGGAAACAAAGACCTAAAAACTCTGTAGTGGTCGTAGCCAGAGCTGGGCCCTTGCTTTCAAACTGCTAGGTTGGCAGGAGCTGGAACTAGAGACGGGAGCTCACTCAGTCATGCAGCACACTCGGGTCTCGAACTGCTGAACTACTGACCTTCCACAGCCTGCAGTTCAGCGTCTTAACCACTTGAGCCACCGCAGCAGCAACACAGTAGATACCAGTAGATAAATTTAAACTACCGATGATGAAAATCCCCCCCCAGGAGGGGGGACAAAATGACCTGGAGAGCTGCAGTAAGAAAGGCACACTACCTCTGTACTGCAGAGCGGTTTGATATGCATCTGTCACAAAGTGCATCTGGCTCATGTTAACCTAGCCCCAAGTGAATCAGACAGACAAGACAGGGCGTGTAAGTCAGGAGACCTAGGGCGCCTCACGGACAGAAAGGCGGGGACAGAACTACCAGTGGCAGCTCCTGTAGCGCTGCATTTCATGGTGCAGCACTATGGTGGCCATCAATCCTGCCAACAGGTGGCCAATAGCAGGAGACTGCTGCCTGCTGTGACTCTATGGTCATCACTAGCACAGAACACTCTACTTCTTCCACTGTGCAGCGCTATGGCTGCTGCCCATCCCAACTTCCTCCCATCTCCGAGCCACAAGAATAACCATGTCAGCATCATGTCAAGGAAGCTCAAGGCATCGCTAGGATGACTGCCTGTCCTAGAAGCAGACATCGAGCATCCCACGGAAGGGGGGAGAGGAAAACTACCTGCCCCCAATGAGACTTCCGGACAGGTGAAGGAGTGCAAGAATACCTGGGTCAAAAGCATGAACGCGTTGTCCGCTCGCAGGTTTTTCTTTAGGAATTCCACACAGTGAGCCTCGAGGGCAGGGACTGCGTACTTTTTAGCGGTGTAGAGAGTTGTCATCACAGTCTCTGGCCCGATCTGAACCTCATCCGAATAAAGAAACCTGGGAGTGAAAAAGGGCAGGGAGGAAGCAGGGCTGGGATAAAGCAGGATTTTAACCCAGGAACATCCAGCACTGGTGCGGAATTAATTACCTTTCGTGGACAAAGACATTTCTATGCCCACTAAGCAGACATTCATTCTCCATTTTGTGTTTGACGTACTTCTCCTCACCATAACGAGGGCTTTTCTGTTGATACGATAACATGGTGTAGTGGTCAAAGTCTGGGACCCAGGTTCAAATACCCCTCAGCTGTGTTGCTCGCTGGGTGACCGGACTCCAGTCCCACACGCCTAGCCTAACCTACCCCGCAGGGCCATTGTAAGGGCTAAACAGAAGAATGGAGAGCCAGATGTGTCATTCTGGACTCTTTGGAGGAAAGACGAAAACGCCCTAAGCCAAGTGCAAGCCTCCTCCTTCTCAAGTTCTCAACTTCCAGGAGGACTAGAAACGTTTTCAAAACACTGAAGACACAACCTATCGGGATGGACTACCCCCCCCCCTGCTAGGCACATGTGATTCACACAGCTGTACCACCACAGAACACGCATTCCCAGAGAGCTTTCAAAAGCAGGGACCTCTTTTGATTTGGCCTGACTCTAAACAAGGCCAGAAAAATTTCCCAGAAATTGCCTTTCTGACAAACCTGAGTGGCTTAGGTCTTAAGAGGACAACTCTTTTTTTTTTTTTTAAGGGCACTCGATATAAAACATTCCGCCAGTCCAGAGACTATGCCTTAATTCAAGCAACCTGCTCAGGCTACTCGCACTGTGCTACATGTGAGGAGAGGGGGTGTCACCAGCTTCCTTTCACTGCGCTTACTTCTCCCTCTGCTCCCTCCCTCCATTGGCACCGGGCCCCTCTCTCCTCCACTTGCAACTACAGATTTCATGCGGGACGCGAGTCCTGATCTTCCAAAGTTGTCCAAGACAGTCCTCGTGCTTTCCATACAGCTGTTCTCTGGGAAACAAAACTTTCAGCACCCCACCCTTCCTCTGTGCCATGCGTTCACAGATGCAAAGCGCAGCTCTTGTCTCTCTCCAAGGTCCTCCTGAAGATAAAGTCACATCGATGTTGATCGGCACAAAAGACAAGCGGATGAGAGAAAAGACGGAAGTGCCAGCACACTGGACAGATCAGGAAACTAGTCCAAGGTCCTGACCTGGATAGCCCAGGTGTCATGATCTGTGTAGGACTGGGAGCAAGGCCTAGTGCGGCCTGGTCCCAGGAGAGACCAGTGTGGGAGTGGAAAGTAGACAGCCTACAATCCCCATAAGGCTTAGCAACGGTTGTAGCCAATCAGTTTCCAGAGATTCTGTGAGGAGATTCTGACTTAAGCTGTTAACTGTGAAAAACGGTGTTCTTTTGCTCTTCTGTGATCTGGTCTCACAGAGGGGACAGTCTGGTCTGAGGAGAAAGATCCCTCACTTGGGACAGTGAGTACAGGCAGACTGTGGGCCTTGAAATAGTAACTAGTTAAGTGAAATAGGTAGTCGCATTAGATTCATTTATTTTGCCTTTAGACACTGTTATATCTTTTAGAGCACCTGGTCTTGTGTTCCTTGCCCCAGTCCTGTGTTAATAAACCCTTTGTTTAAGTGTTCTCTGCCTGGTCATTCTGCCTATGTTCTCAGCTTAAAAAGGGGCATTTTTGGATGGGCTTGGGAGGGTACTCTGGGCCTTCTCAAGGGACCCGAAGTCCAGAGTGGTGGCAGCTGAAGGTGGCAACCCCCTGGAGTCATGACACTAGGCAAGCCCGATCTGGTCAGATCTCGGAAGCTAAGCGGGGCCAACCCTGGCAAATATTTGGATGTGAGACCTCCACAGAATACCAGGGCCGGGAAGCCAGAGGCAGGCTATCAAGCCACTTCTCTGAACGTCCTCCGTGCCCCAGTAGGAGTCGCCAGAGGTCACCATGACTTCCAGGCACGGGCACACACACATGCATGCACACACAAAATGCAAAAATCCACCCCTCCAAAAGAAAAAAACTAGTCCAGGAACGACACAGAGCTCGGAAGATGCCAGCTCCATGAAAGAGGGGGCTTACTTCAGCAATGCTAAGAAGGCAGCTGGTTCCACATCCGGCAGCTCTATCTCTGTAGACGTTGTCGCCATGCCTCCATTGAACATGGCATCGAAGACGGCACTGCCCACGGCCAGCACAAACCTGACAGTTGGAAACAAAACCACAATGAGCATTCTGGCATTCACTTTATCCTACTTTAAGGCCATCTTCGTTTCTGCTTTCGCCGCCTGCTCCCCCCCAATACGAGGATTTGCGATCGCTGTATTTCACAGGGTGATACTCTGACAGGTGTTGCCGTAACCGTTCGGCCTCCGCTGCACTGACTCTACCCCTTGGCCAAGACCAACTGCAGCATCAGATAACGACAATTCTCAAATGCGCTGTAGACACATACAACATCCAAGACGCGTTAATTGTTCAAATCGGACAAATTTTGTCCACTGCGTACATTATAATGAGTATGATGATAGACTGACATGGCACCCGCCAACACATTTCCTGTTTCCTGGCAAGTGTTTTCTAGAAAGTGGGCAGGGTCACGTGGGGTTCAGCCCGGCACAGCTTCTGACCTGGCATTGGTTGGGCAGGTTTTTTTAAATGTTGCTTTGGCGGCAGTTGCTACCACAGCAAAAGAATCGTCACTATATGACTGAAGGTAAGCTGCAGAGGCCATTTTGTGGCTGGCCCCGCCTCCTGCGGTGGCCGTTTTTGTGGCAGCCCCCACCATGCGGTGTCGGAATTCCAAGATGCCCACAGGATCAAAAAGGCTGAGGATCCCTGCAGCAGACTCTTGAGGAGTTTGTGTGTGTGCTTGCTGGCTTTCCGATGGCCTAAGCGTCTTTTGATATTTCACACTGTGAAGCTATTCCTGATCGTTCCGCTGAATTCCGGCCTCCGTTTTCACTTCTGAATCTGCCTCGGAGCTCTGTTCCCTGGCTTTAAAGATCTCTCAGGTGTACGTGTTATTCTCCTTTGTGCTGGGTGTTAGAATCTAAAGCTACAAGCTCCTTTGTAATAGAAGGGTGGAGCTTGGCTTCCAGGGTGAATTTGGACCCAAAGAGGCAAACAAACCTGACTTACACAAATGTGTATCATTTCTTTCTCTCCTGAGTTTCTTACATGGACGCAACAGTATAAAAACGGTAAAAAAAAACTTATTTAAAATCAGACTTCGGAAAATTTCAAGTTGCTAAAACCTATGCTCCTAACTCTCTTAAAACCAAACCAACGGGCTTCCACCTGACACAGCATTAAAGCTTGTTTTGTTTGTTTAATATCGGGTGAAAAGAAATGCGTGCCGTCAAGCATTCTACCCTGTTTCCCCGAAAATAAGACCTACCCCCAAAATAAGCCCTAGCAGGATTTCTATGCATTTGTGGTATAAGCCCTAGTGTGTCTTCTTGAGAAAAAATAAATATAAGACAGTGTCTTATTTTCGGGGAAACACGGTATATATGACAAAACAGTTAGTATTGTCTTTATTACTGTATAGATTATGACCGTGGAAGAATCTGCCGACCAAATGGTTAGGGGTATTTACTTTCTATGTTATGGAGAAGCAATGTGGCTGGTCCAGGAACTCCCAGCTCTGTCCTCTGGAAAGTTCAGGTCACTTGCAGCCCCGTCCCTAAGCACGGTTACACAGAAGTAAGTTCCGCTGAGCTCGGTGGGTCTTCCCTCCAGCCTGCGGCCTAATTCTTCAAGTAAAGTGATCTTGTTTAGTGTTCTTGTCAAAGAGTCAAACCAAAACTGTACTTTCACCATTGCTCCTCTACACCAGGCAGGTCCAACTTCAAACAGGTAGTGATCTATTTTTTCCGGCCAAAAGTGCCGGTGATCTACCACCATGAAAATAAAGTTTTAAATTAGATAATTAGATTTTAACCCACTAAAGTTGGGTTCCACCGCCACCCACCCCCCATTTATAATGCACCTTCTGTCATTTACTGGTAAGCAAAATAAGCAAAAACAAAACAGAGAAGAGACGAAGATCCAGAAAGAACTGCGAACATTTTTTATTTTATTTTATACCAGGAGACCAAGTGGGGCTGGTGATCTACCTCTGACCCTTCCGCAATCTACTGTCGGACATATCTGCTCTACACTCATTCTATAGGACAGCGCCAGCGACATGGACAGAGATTCTGAATTAAGCATACTCCTGAACTGCGAAGTGAAACAGGTTAATTTGCTATACTAACCGATCAGGCTTTCGTTCGGGAAATATACAGGAAAAGGCCACACAAAGTTAGCCTCTCTCTATCCTGACCGTTTGTTTTACTTATTTCCATGATGGCCCGCCTTTCTCACTGAAACTCAAGGCAGATTACAAAATATCGAGAACAATTCAATCAGACGGCAGAAGGTACCCCAATAAAACAGGGTTCCCCAACATGGTGCCTACAGAGCCCACTGACGCCTTTCCTAGCGCCCACCAAGTGCTTTTAGAAAGTGGGCGGGACCAGGTACCCACTGGAGATCTGATTGGCTGTGCAGATTAAAAAGAAGTTATTTCCGTGGAAGGCACCACCAGCTGGGTTTATCCTCTCACCGCTCTTTCCCGCTGTGTTTTTAAAACTATTCCTCTCCTCCCCTGCACTTAGGCAGCCTCTGAGTGGCTGCACACACACACACCGTGGCAGTCATTTTATGGTAGCACCCACCACCCTGTGTCTGAATTCCAATAGTGCCCGTGAGCTGGAAAAGGTTGGGGACCCGAGAAATAAACAACGCAATAGGATTACGGCTAGTAAAGGTAAAGGTTTCCCTTGCTCGAAAGCCAGTCAAATCCAACTCTAGGGATGCGCTGCTCATCTCCGTTTCCAAGCCGAAGAGCCAGCGCTGTCCAGAGACGTTTCCGTGGTCATGTGGCTGGCATGACTAGTTGCCGAGGCGCACGGAACGCTATTACCTTCCCACCGAAGCGGTACCTATTTATCTACCTGCAATTTCTTGCTTTCAAACGGCTAGGTTGGCAGGAGCTGGGACCAGAGACGGGAGCTCACTCCATCTTGCGGCACTCGAGTCTCGAACTACTGAACTACCGGCCTTCCAGCGCCGTTCAGCCTCTTAACCACCTGAGCCACCGCATCTCAAGGATTAGGACTACAGAACCAGGTAAACCATTGTGCAGCCAACCCCAGCCCCAACCAGAAACATCCAGAATGTTCAGCTGCTCAGCTCTACGCGACCTGAATGATGCAGTTCGGAGATCTCAGAGATGAAAAATACATCCAGCACGGCAAATGACACAACCAAGGAAGCCAAATTTAGCTCAGGGAAGTCTATCCTGTGGCTGGCAGCAACTCTCTAGGGCTCTCCTGCCTGCAAAGTCAGCCGGGAGGAGAGGGGCTACCGCACAGATCCTGCAAAGAGCACTTTTGCCTCACGTGAGGGTTAACGCCTCTTCTCGGAATGCCTGGCATACTCGACGGGGAAAACGGGCACAGGTTTTTGAGCCATGCTGGACACTGGTCCATGAGCGAGCGCCACACTCCAACTGGGCAATGTGGAAATTTGCTCCTCCCCACTCAGTCCAAGTGTGCCATGGTATTACTTGGGCATTTACAAAGCAAAAATAATCACCGTAGAGAATAGTTATATAGGTAACAAATTATAAATCTATAATGGAGCATTTGAATATTCTTTTACTATTATCTTAGAAAGCCAAACCAATATAGGTCTTAAAGAGACACATGTTCATAGATTCATAACAATAACAATATAGACACACCGTCAGTCTTGTTTATGGTTCTTTAGTCTTTGTGCCGGCACAAAACTGTTTGCAAACTTCTGTATATTCACATATAATCCTCTCCAGTCCCTTTCACAGAAGCTTTGTGCCGACACGAAGACTAAAGTACTATAAACTAGACAGACGTCGTTTCTATATGGTTATTGTTATGAATCTATGAAGTTATGTCTCTTTAACACCTATACTGGTTTGGCTTTCTAAGATAATAGTAAAAGAATATTCAAACGCTCCATTATAGATTTATAATTTGTTACCTATATAACTATTCTCTATGGTAATTATTTTTGCTCTGAAGAAAGATTTATACCCCACCCTTCACTCAGAGTCTCAGAGCAGCCTACAAACTCCTTTTCTTTCCCCTCCTCACAACAGACACCCTGTGAGGTAGGGGGGGCTGAGGAGAACTGCTCTTGCAAGGACAGCTCTTATAAGAACTATGGCTTGCCCAAGGTCATCCAGCAGGTGCAAGTGGAGGAGTGGGGAATCAAACCTGGTTCTCGCAGATTAGAGTCCACACACTTAACCACTACACCAAACTGGCTCTCAATATGTACTATATCCACAGTTCCCCTGTTTTTTGATGGTATTACTTGGGAGCAACACCCACCTTCTCCTCGTAGTCTTTCCTTTGCACAGCCCTCTGTCTCTTCCTCCTCTCCCCCTACAGCTACCTCTGCCCTCATCATAACCCATGACCCAACTGTGGCCCCTTAGCTACCACCCCTTTCACCTTCACATCCCTATCACGCAGTTCCCCCATAATGACGAAGGCCCTTCAGAGTCGTCCTCCCATCCTGCCTTAAAGCCCCCACCACCCTCCAAACACCCGTCTGGGGGGCACCCTCACAGCTGCCACCATCTCGTCCATCAGTCCTGGAGCCCTCCTCGCCCCCCTGCTCTCTACAGTCCCTCACCCCTGCATCTCCTGACCCACTACCCACCCTATACTAGGATTCTATGAATTTAGGCAGATCGTGAGGGGGGGGGCAGGAACGAACCAGGGCTCTTAGGTGAGCTGGGCTCTCGTGGCCCTTTCATATACACCCAGGGTATGGCTGATCCAAGGATCCTGGAAGGGTTTTTTTTTGCCTTCCTCTGAACATAGAGCAGGGGTCACTGGGAGAGTGGGATATAGCTGTTAATTTTCCTGCATTGTGCAGGCAGGGTGGACTAGGTGACCCTTGGTGGTCCCTTTATGTTTCTACACCAGACCTCGCAGTCTCCCTCTCCCCTTGTTTCCTCACAGCCCTCCAAGTGACCCCTTCTCTTTTCCCCATCAAGAACCAGCAATGCCCCTTGTTCACGCCCCCCCTCTCAACAAGGACCATCACCCATCATCATAGTGGAGTAGCTTTTTCCCCCAACATCCCCACAGCCCCCCATTAGGTATCCCTCCCCAATCCGACACAATCCCTCTCTTCCCTAACCATCCCCCTGATAACAGCTCCCCCCCACAACACAAGCCCCCTTTGCTCCAGCACTCCCCACCCCACAGCGCCCAATCAGGCATCCCTTGTCCCCCCCAAACCCACACAGTCCCTCCCTTCTCTAACTATCCCCTCCACCATCATGATCATCGTTCTCCCCAAAAGAGCAAGCCCCTTTCGACCCTAACTATCCCCTCCACCATCATTTATTGTTGTTCAGTCACACAGTCGAGTCACAACCCCATGGACCACATCATGCCAGGCCCTCCACCCTCATAGCCCTCCCCCAAAGAACAAGCCCCTTTCACCCCTAACTATCCCCTCCATCATCATCATCATCATCATAGCCCTCTTCCCAAAGAACAAGCGCCTTTCGCCCCTAACTATCCCCTCCATCATGATAATAGCCCTCTTCCCAAAGAGAAAGCCCCTTTCACCCCTAACTATCCCCTCCATCATCATCACAGCCCTCTTCCCAAAGAACAAACGCCTTTTGCCCCATCCCCTCCATCATGATCGTAGCTCTCCCCCAAATAACAAGCCCCTTCCCCCCCAACTATCCCCTCCATCATCATCACCTCCCTCTCTCAAAGAGAAAGCCCCTTTCGCCCCCAACTATCCCCTTCGCCATGATCACAGCCCTCCCCCAAAGCACAAGCCCCTTCCCCCCCCCAAACGCTCCCTACCCCACAGCCTCCAATCAGGTACCCCTCGGACCCCGCCAACCCCAGGCAGTCCACCTCTTCCTTACCATAAGAGAAGCCAATGCTGGATCAGGCCAAGTGGCCCTTCCAGTCCAACACTCTGTGTCACACACCCGCCAAAAAATACCAGGCGCCATCCGGAGGTCCAGCAGTGGGGCCAGGACACCAGAAGCCCTCCCACTGTTGCCCCCCACCCCAAGCACCAAGAATACAGAGCATCGTAACCAATGTTCCCTCCAAGCTGTGGAGTCTTGTGAGCAAAAATTCTAGTTTGTGAGCTGCTGGCATTAAAGTTGTGAGCAAGCAATTTGGCTGCTGCATAGATTAGTTTGCTCTGGAGCCCTCCTTCCTGAGCTGAGACAAAAATCCGTGAGCCGGAGGCTAAAATACCGTGAGCTAGCTCACACTAACTCAGCTTAGAGGGAACACTGATCATAACCATCCCCACCACCACCACCGCCCCCTCCCCGAATCCCAAGCCCCCTTCCCTCAGCCCAGCATTCCCCAGGGCTCGCCACCCACCCCCCCAAAAAAAATCCAGCCATCCC
>NW_015169813.1:269614-270027 GCF_001447785.1 Gekko japonicus | reverse complement strand
CCCCCGCAGCCCCTCTCTCCCCGAAACCGAGCGCTCCATCATCACCATCAGCCACGCCGCAATAACAAGCCCCCCTCACCCAGCACTCCCCACACACACCCGCACACGCATTCCCCCCACACACACCCACCGGCCGCCCTGCGGGCCCCCTCGCCTCTCACCGGTGGGCGGGGATGCGCTGGGCGCCGGCGCGGCCTTTGCCCACCAAGAAGTGGACGTCGCTCAGCACCTCGTTGTTGAAGAGGAAGGCGAAGCGCTCCTGCACCGTCGGCTTGGTGGCCTGCCAGTTGTACACCGGCTCCCGGCCGGGCAGCGACGACGAGGAGGAGGAGGAAGAAGAGGAGGAGAGGGCCGGGCCTGCCGCGCCTGAGGGGGCCGACGACGACGACGACGACGCCGGGCTGCCCGCCGCC
>NW_015169813.1:268816-269189 GCF_001447785.1 Gekko japonicus | reverse complement strand
TTTTAAAATATCGATTTAGTAGCAGGATGAGGAAGGAAGAGGGCTTCGTCAGTCGTAAAGACACCGGGTTCAGGGGCGTTTGTGTTTTAAAAGCACATTTTGGAGAGGGGGGGGGCAGCGGACTGTGTCTCTCACTCGCGTGAGCGGCTGGGCAGCGCAAGAGGGAAACGATCCGAAAGAAGAGAAGCGGAATCACTCTTTTTAATAGCTTCGGGAAGTGTCAGTAGGGCCAAAAGGGGCTTTAAAAAAAATCACAATGGGGGGAGGGGGGGTTGCTAGTAGTGGAATTAATAGGAGAGGGACTATTGCCCCCTTCTCTTGGTGTAGTGGGGAAGTGCGCGGACTCTCATCTGGGAGAACAGGGTTCGATTCC
>NW_015169813.1:268504-268732 GCF_001447785.1 Gekko japonicus | reverse complement strand
CCACCTCGCAGGGTGTCTGTTGTGGGGAGGGGAAGAGAATGAAGTTTGGAAGCCGCTCTGAGACCCCTTTGGGTAGTGAAGGGTGGGGTATAAATCCAATCTCTTCTTCTTCTCAGCCTCACCTACCTCACAGGGTGTCTGTTGTGGGGAGGGGAAGGGAAAGGAGTTTGGAAGCCGCTCTGAGACACCTTTGGGTAGTGAAGGGCGGGGTATAAATCCAATCTCTTC
>NW_015169813.1:268164-268302 GCF_001447785.1 Gekko japonicus | reverse complement strand
AGACACCTTTGGGTAGTGAAGGGTGGGGTATAAATCCAATCTCTTCTTCTTCCACAAGAAAGCTGTCTGGTTAATTCAGAAGTCCTCTTCAAGCCTTACAGGTTCCGGAAGTGTCTGTAGGGCCAAAAGGGGCTTTAA
>NW_015169813.1:258641-265083 GCF_001447785.1 Gekko japonicus | reverse complement strand
GATTCATGCTTTAGTCCTAGCTGCGATGCAGCACTAGCTCCCTGTGGATATACTATCATCAGGGGTCATTTCATAGAAAAAGAGGTGCAGGAGCTCGTTAGCATACCTTATTAGCATAACATTTGCATATACCACACCCCCTGACATCACTGGACGTGTGTCAGAAGGCAACACCCACCACTCAGGCTCCACTGGACTGTTTTGGATTGCTTACGTGCAGATCTGTCCTCACAGAGGAGGGAGAGCTTGTACCTGAAGGTGGGCTGGGGGGGACTCTGCAACTTACCTGGCTGCTTCTTGCTCCTTGTGGCCCAACTGAGGGCTGCTGGGAGCAGGGGGCGGGGCTTGTTGCACGTGCCCTCCCCCTGGGCTCCTTACTGCCGGAGCTCTGCTCCTGTGCACTCCCACAGGAAATGACCCCTGACTATCATTAAAGCATCTTTATTGATGAACATTTGTTCATAGCAAAACCTAGCGATCTGGGATCACCACTCCCAGCATTACCACAACAGATCAGCCACCCAAGATGCTTCTGTTCACGTTTCCTAACTTGTGCATAGGATAGAAATTTGAGCAGCTGTTGCAAATCAAAACCAGGACAGTCTTGAGTGTCGAAGATCCTGTTGAGACAGACACTTCCATTGTAAGGGCCTGGAACATGTTGCTTCCAGGAGACAGAGCACAAAGCCATTTTGTACCCATGGGTCTTACAAACACGATGTTCCAGCTTTGCCAGGTCCTTTAATCTACCCACCCTTAACACGCATAATGGCTAAGAAAGTGTTTTGGCTTTGCCACTCATATTACCGCAAATCAAGCATGCTATCTAATGTCTTGATACTAGTGAGCGTAGATGGGAATATCTCTGCGAAGGATCACACTGTTATTTGGAGGTGGTTCTGTAATCTGGGTGAATGCACTGTACGTTCAGATGCGGCAGTTCAGGCTGAGACGTGGGTAAATAAATGACCCGCCAACATTTGGTCGGCAAAAAAATAGCTCAAGTTCCCCTTTCTCCATCTGCAGGCTTCAGGCCAACGTTTCTATAGCAGGATAAAACGGATTCTGAATCCCACCGTACTGATGACTTTGTGTGCTGCGGTGTGCCGGGTTGTTGAGATTCACAGGTGAGGGAACAATTTTATGCCTCCTTCGTAGTCTGGGTTTATTTTTAAATCCTCCTGTCAGCCTGCACTGGGGAAGTTTGATACAGAAGTCTAGCCCTCCAGCGTTAGCTCCTATGTGACTTCAGTATTTTACAGCCAAAATAAAAATGTCCCGCTTGCAATCCCAGGGCTGCTAACTATGTCGGGACTTGTATGACGTAGGTGGGGTTCCCAACCTCCAGATGGTGGCTGGGGATCTCCCAGAATTACAACTGATCTCCAGCCAAGAGAGATCAGTTCCCCTGGAGAAAATGGCTACTTTGGAGGGTGGGCTTTATGGCATTTTATCCTGTCGAGGTTCCTCCCCTACCCAAATCCCACCTTTTCCCAGGCTCTAGCCCCAACATTTCCAGGAATTTTCCAACCTGGAGTTGGCAACCATGATTTAGTCAAAGACTGAAAACCTTGACCGAGCAAGTGACTCCAGTCATGGCCACAATACTGTCCAAACACTAATCATTAGTAAGATAACGCTACAATCCTGTGCAGAGTTACTGTAGTCTTAAATCCGGTGGGCTCCGATTGGAGTAATTCTGCAAAGGATTGCGCTGTAAGATACACGCATAACAGTTAGAATCCTCATTGCTGTTATTTAAATCAATAATAATATTTTCCACCAAGTAAATTTGCCTATTACCTTTTGTTTAAAGTGTGTAAGATTGCCTCACTGTTATAATTGTCGTTGCAGAGCAAAATCCCATTGTTTTACGCGATCACTAAGATATAGCTATTTTCTGTGTCTGTTGTCGGGCCTCCATACAGCTTAAAACTTTAGAGGCTTTCCAAGGTCTTTTAAAACAACTGCAACTGATAATGACACTCAAGACAATGCATCCTCCTGGACTGAATCGAGACCTGGGTTTCGTGTCTCCTTACCAATGCTGGTTTCTCCACGCCTACTGCCCCGTTGCATATCATGCCTAATTCAATCATGCCTGCTATTGTCATTTGCCTGTTATTGTCATTCATCATCTGAAATCTCGCCATTCTCCAAGATATAAGGACAGACGGACTCACATTCTCGCTGTATCTGAAGAAGTGGGCAGTGACTCAGAAAAGCTCATCCCCTGCCACAAATTTCATTAGTCTTTAAAGTGCTACTGGACTCTTACTCTTTCCTACTGTTTCAAAACAGTAATTTCCCTTCCTAAGGGTTCTTGCTCAAACAGATGGTCAGGTACAACATCATTCAAACAGGCATAAACAAAAACTCCAGTCCATAAACCCTGTCCAAACTAAGTACCCGTAAAAACATTTCGCTCTCCAAATGAAAGGCTGATGACAGCCAGTTGACTGCAGTGTCAATGGCCAGTTCCCTCAGCCAGAGCTATAGCTAGCTGATCCCTGTTGGTGACGCTATTGAGTGTATTTACGTAAGGAATTTCTATCCTGCCCTTATGGTCTGATGGCAGCTGGGGCAGCTTGCCAAATGAAAGAAAGCATTCGCCAATGAACATTTTCACAGCTGCAGCCATGAAATGCCACCATTATAAAAGCGGCTCCAAAAACGTAAAAGCCAAAAAAGCGTTCATAAAAGCCATTTTAAAAGTGAACAACTGCAGAGTCCTACGAAATAAAAAGGTAAAATACTCGACTAAGTAAATCCCTCTAGGTGTAAAACAGCATATGAGGAAGGATAAGGAGGGGAGTCTGTTACAGCGCAACGTGGTTGTCTTCCGTCCACCCTTGCAACCTGTATCTGAAGAAGTGAGCATTGACTCACAAAAGCTCATAGGGGTAAAGGTTTCCCTTGCTCGAAAGCCAGTCAAATCCGACTCTAGGGATGTGGTGCTCGTCTCCATTTCCAAGCCGCAGAGCCAGTGCTGTCCAAAGACATTTCCATGGCCATGTGGCCGGCATGACTGGACGCCGAGGCACACGGAACGCAAATACCCTGCCACAAATTTGGTTAGTCTTTCAGGTGCTACTGGACTCTGGCTCTTTTCAACCTGTATGCAGTTAAGGCAATATAAGCTTAGGGTAAATGTTAGATATTTATGGGCCCTGTAAATATTTCTCCCCCACCCCAGTGTAAGGATCCCTCCAAGTTAAACAGGATATGTTTAACACATGGCCCTAAGGGGAGACTATGCCTAGTCTACTGGGTTCTGCCACATTCTGTTCCCACACATTACAGATTTCCATAATCTTCCAGGACATACCATGGCAGATACGGAGATTACACTTTTATCCTACAATAAATAAATAAACTCAAGGGTAGAATGCAAGAACCCGCGTGGTCCAGTGGTTAAGGAGCGGTGGACACTAATCTGGGGAGCCATCTTTGATTCCCCACTTCCACATGAAGCTTGCTGGGTGACCTAGGGCCAGTCACAGTTGTCTGGGAACTTTCTCAGCCCCACCCAGGGGTCATTTTGTAGAAAAAGAGGTGCAGGAGCTCATTAGCATAACTTATTTGCATATGTCACACCCCTGACATCACTGGAAGTGTGTCAGAAGGCAGCACCCACCGCTCAGGCTCCACTGGACTGTTTTGGATTGCTAGCTATTGGGGGGGGGGTGCAATTCTGTCCTTGCAGAGGAGGGAGAGCTTGTACCTGAATAAAACCTGGTCTTAAAGGTGCCACTAGACTGTTTTGGACTGGGGGGGGCCCCTCTGCAACTTACCTGGCTGCTTCTTGCTCTTGACTGAGGGCTGCCGGGAGCAGGGGGCGGGGCTTGTTGCATGTGCCCGCCCCCTGGGCTCTTTAGTGCCGGAGCTCCGCTCCTGTGCGCTCCTGCAGGAAATGACCCCTGGCCCCGCCTACCTCACAAGGTGACTGTTGCTGGGAGAGAAAGGGAATGCAATTGTAAGCCCGCTTGGGGCTGCTTAGAGTAGAGAAAAATGGGGTATAAAAACCAACTCTTCTTCATGAGACTGAATACGTACTCTATAGGATGGTCTCCTCCAGTATGTCCTGGGGGGGGGGGAGCCTTTTGCTCTACTGATAACAATCTGCTGGTGATCCCCGGCCCTAGGGAAATCCCGCTGTCCTCAACCTGACCTGGTGGAACTCTCTGGCAAATACGATCAGGGCCCTGCGGGACCTCATGCAGTCCCGCAGGGATTGTTAGGCAGAGATGTTCTGCCAGGCTTTTGGTTGAGGGCAGCGACGGTCCTTCCGTGGCTGGCACCCTCCCTTCCCTTTCCCCCCTTCTGAATTCCTGCTATGCGTTCCCTCTCCCCCTACCTAGGAACTGGCCTGGTAGTCCACAGTAGAAATTTCCAGGACGCCAACATTATGGACCCTATTTGGGTCTTTAGTTTTTTTTTCTTTAACCGGTTTGTAGAATTTTAACGTTTTATATGTTTTTATGGCATTTCGCCCTCATGTACATCACCCAGAGCCCGGCGCAAGCTGGGATAGGGTGATTAATACATTTAATAAATAATTAAATACTCATCATCATCTTCAGAGGCCCTCCTTGGGTGCCCCCGCCTTCTGAGATCTGGCTGAGAAATTCCTGGAGATTTGGGAATGGAACCTGGGGAGGAGAGGAAGCTCAGTGGGGTACAATGCCATAGAGTCTACCCTCCAAAAGAACCATTTTCTCCAGGGGAACTGATCTCTATGGTCTGGAGGTGAGCGGTAATTCCAGGGGATCCCCAGGTCCCACCTGGAGGCTGGCATCCCTACCAGTGTTCCCTCTAAGCTGAGTTAGTGTGAGTTAGCTCACAGTTTTTTAGCTTCTGGCTCACACATTTTTTCTTAGCTCAGGAAGGACAGCCCCAGAGCAAACTAATTTATGCAGCAGCCAAATGGCTCACTCACAACTTCAGTGCCAGTAGCTCACAAAATAGAATTTTTGCTCACAAGACTCCACAGCTTAGAGGGAACCCCACCCCACCCCGTCCTGTAACTTTAATTCTAATACCATGCATTGCTTAGCATCTGATGAAGTGAGGTCATGAAAGCTCAAGGTGGAATAAACTGTGCTTTTCTTACCCATTCTGTTTATAAAACAACATTCCAGCTTCTTCAAACAGGCCGAAAGTTGCCAACAGTCCTGGCTGCTGTCCAGAGACAGATTCCAAAAACAAAGGGCTTGTTCTGTTTTGGGTTTTGTACTGCACGTCCGACCTGACAGAAAGTTCTAGATGGATTGAAATGGGTCATTTCGTAGAAAAAGAGGTGCAGGAGCTCATTAGCATAACTCATTAGCATAACTTATTTGCATATGCCACACCCCCTGACATCACTGGAAGTGTGTCAGAAGGCAACACCCACTGCTCGGGTTCCACTGGACTGTTTTGGATTCCTAGCTATGGGGGGGGGGAACATGCAGATCTGTCCTCGCAGAGGAGGGAGAGCTTGTACCTGAATAAAACTTGGCCTTAAATGTGCCACTGTTTTGGACTGGGGGGCCGGGGGGGCTCTGCCGCTTACCTGGTTGCTTCTTGCTCTGACTGAGGACTGCTGGGAGCAGGGGGCGGGGCTTGTTGCATGTGCCCACCCGCTGGGCTCTTTACTGCCGGAGCTCTGCTCCTGTGCGCTCCTGCAGGAAATGATCCCTGGTAACAACTGATCCCCAGGCGACAGAGACCAGTTCCCCTGAAGAAAATGCCTGCTTTCGAACTCTGTGGCATTATACAGCCCTTCCCTTCCCCAAACGCCGCCCCTTCAGGCTCCACCCCAAAATCTCCAGGTATTTTCCAGCCCTGAGCTGGTAACTCTACTCTGAGCATGAGATTTCTGCAGTGAATGTCGATAAATCAAAAGTAGGTTTGCAACTTACAGAGCTAATGTCTTAAGCATGTATTTTATTTTAAGTTAAAAAAAATCTTTTTGTTTCTGTCCTTTATAAAGTTTATATCTCTGCTGCCTGGCACTACATTTTATGACACTCATGGCGTGGCCCAACAAGGTCTCATTTTTGTCTGATCTGGCCCTCATAACAAATGAGTTCGACACCCTGGGTTAGTCTGTCTGTAGTAGTCCCTAAAGACTAACAACATTTGTGGTAGGGGGTGAGCTTTCACGAGTCACTGCTCACTTTTCTGATAGTACTCTTTATGCCTTCAGCATTAGAGGGCAACGGTTTTATTATATATTAGGGACAGAAAATGGGTCTATGATTAGGGAATTGTGGTGACTAATTGTTATAAACGGGCCCTTTCATAAAAAAAGAGGTGCAGGAGCTCATTAGCATAACTTATTAGCATAGCTTATTTGCATATGCCACACCCCCTGACATCACCGGAAGTGTGTCAGAAGGCAACACCCACCACTCAGGCTCCACTGGACTGTTTTGGATTGCTAGCTATTGGGGGGGGG
>NW_015169813.1:256467-258481 GCF_001447785.1 Gekko japonicus | reverse complement strand
GGGGCTTGTTGCATGTGCCCGCCCCCTGGGCTCTTTACTGCCGGAGCTCCGCTCCTGTGCCCTCCTGCAGGAAATGACCCCTGGTTATAAACAATAACACTTAAACAGACAGACGTTTGTGTGTGCTTTTTAACAGAGAGGGGGATTATTGTGTGTGCATTTTTAAAGAATTTAAAACATGGTGGGAGACCCTGCCGTTTATAAATTAATTTCTCATTCAGTGTGCTACACTCCAGAAGAAGCTATCAGTGTAAGGGAGAATATTAATACAGTTAAGAAGGAAACCAGTATGGACCGCATCTACAGAGGAAGATGTTTTTAGGTTGGCTGTATTTTGGGATCACGAAAGGAGGGGTTTTTTCACTCTTAAAAAAACACCCACATACTGTGGGTGTTCACGCTGAAAAAGGAAATGTGTCCAGCAGACCTTTCGGCTGACTTAACTTGCCCATGATAGGAGTCACCAAACAAGAGAGGCCACAAACAGACACCAGAGGCCGCTAAAGACTAGGCTTTGAATGCCATGGGAAGGCAGGCAAGCTAGCTCTCAGTTTGAGATCTGTTAGATCCAAATTCAGTGGCGCCCTAAAGACCAACAAAATTTCCAGGGTATTAAGCTTACAAGAGTCAAAGCTCACAGTCAGTCACATCTTTTTATCCCAGTCAGAGAGAGAGAGCGAGAGAGAGATATTTACTGAAAGCTTATAAAGGATGCAAAGGGACCGTGCATGTTGGAACCAGCTGGCTTAGAGTAGAGGAGGAATGCTTAGGGACAGAAAATTATGTATGACTTAACATCACATGGCTCCAAATATTTCTTAAATATTCAATAGTATTCAGTACATGAAATACAAGAAATACAATAGATAGGCGGGAGATTTAAATCAATATCTAACATTTACTCTTTGAAACTCCCAAAAGAAAATGTCACAATTTAAATGGACTGAAGAACATGATTTTCAAATGTCCATAAAGCAAAGCAAATACATACACTTCTTGAAACTTCAGGTAAACAATATAAAGTACGTTGCAATCCGCAAGTAGATCCAGTCCTTAGGACTTGAAACAAGACAATAAGAAATAGGCTGCAGTCAACTCATCCTCCAGATTATTCAATGAGTTTTCGATTCCTTCATCAGGACGGCAAACGGGAACTCCCAAAGAGGCTCGGCCACAGGAACTTCTCAGCCAATAATGCCTCCAAACTGTCTTATTGTACAGCAATGCCTCAAGACTGCCTTATTTCCCTTTATTCATGATGGATACATATAGCCAGACTCTGTAGGTGCTTTTCCATCTAAATGACTTGTAAAGACAGAAAATTAGCATCGACATCCCTATTCAGTCTTGCAAGAAGAAGAGGAAGAAGAGATTGGATTTATACCCCGCCCGTCACTACCCGAAGGAGTCTCAGATTGGCTTGCACTCTCTTTGCCCTTCCCCTCCCTGTAGTGTATTCAAAGCTGCCTTGATTGCATGATATGTTGTGAAACATCTAATTGAAATGTAATGTAAAGCTTCGTCCTGGGCTAGGATCCAAACCCATCCAATCATGTTACTAGCCCAGGAAGCACCTAACCAATCACTTTCAAGCAAGCTCCCTGAGCGGGAACATCCGTGATTGGTCCTTATGTGAACAACCTTATTGGTTGGTATTTGTACAGTGGGTGTGGCTACATTAGCCGGGAATGTTTAAAAGCAGGACAGCTGCAATGTAAAGGCTGTTCTGGCTATCAGATGTTGATCCGTGTTGGAGTTGTGTTCGAGTGGAAGAATAAAGTTGTGTTCTTGCTGAATCACTCTCCGACTGCTTCGTTAAGTGAGCGACTTAACACTCCCCACAACAGAAGTAGGTGGGGCTGAAAGAGCTCTGACTGACAACAGCTCTGCGAGAACTGTGGCTTGCCCAAGATCACCCAGCAGCTGCACGTGGAGGAGTGGGGGATTAAACCCAGTTCACCCAGATTAGAGTCCGCGCTGCTAACCACTACACCAAACTGGAGGGGGTTCAGCA
>NW_015169813.1:240948-256048 GCF_001447785.1 Gekko japonicus | reverse complement strand
CAATATCTCTCTCTCTCTCTCTCTCTCTCTCTCTCTCTCTAATGTGGGATTTAGGCCCATCGGTTCTCTTTTTTTGGTAGGGACCAGTGTTCCCTCTAAGCTGAGTTAGTGTGAGCTAGCTCACAGTTTTTTAGCCTCCGGCTCACACATTTTTGTCTTAGCCCAGGAAGGATAGCTCCAGAGCAAACTAATTTATGCAGTAGCCAAATCACTCGCTCACAACTTTAATGCCAGGAGCTCACAAAGTAGAATTGTTGCTCACAAGACTCCACAGTTTACAGGGAACATTGGTAGGGACCCGTATGTCTGCTATAGAGAGTGAAAGGACACCGCTGACATACGACATCAGAAGACGAACAAGTGAGACGGTATGGCTGGTGTTGTTAGGGCTGGTTATTGTGTTGGCAGAGTGGATATGAGGACAGAGGTGACATCTTGGTTTGTTGCGAGTCCTGGTCCCAAAGTCTGTGCCCACGTTAGGATCTGAATACAGTCTCAGCTGTTGTTTGGATCTATTTATGTGCCAAGAGAGGAATTCTTAGCTTGCAGTGCTCCTAGGCGTGCTCACTTGACAGCAAGTCCCCCTTTGAACCAGTTTGGTTTGAAGGAAGTGTGCATAGGGACTGAGCTGTTACCCTTTCTCAGAACCCACCAACCTAGAATAAAAAAAACACAAAGTATTTCTGTGGAGCCCCACTTTGGACTGTTCTAACGGAGCGGATTTCCCTTCTGCACTGTAATTGCTCAAGGCAACCTCAGAAGACAGGCCATTGTACCCTCTTCCCAAATGTTCCCGAGGTAGAGAGGCTGATTGGAAAGAAGCACAGCCAGAGAAAAGGGTCACACAGAGATGCAGCAGGCATCCTCTCGTGCAGGTGGATTTTTGCAGCTTCAAGCAGACTTTCAGTTTGTTTACAGTGCAGTCCTAAGCCTTTAAGTCCATTGAAGAAGAAGAAGAAGAGATTGGATTTATACCCCGCCCTTCACTACTGAAAGGTGTCTCAGAGCAGCTTACAAACTCCTTTCCCTTCCCCTCCCCACAACAGACACCCTGTGAGGTAGGTGGGGCTGAGAGAGCTCTGACAGAAACTGCTCTTTTTCAAGAACAGTTCTTATCAGAACTACGGCTTGCCCAAGGTCATCCAGCCAGGTGCAAGTGGAGGAGCGGGGAATCAAACCCGGTTCACCAAGATTAGAGTCCGCGCACTTAACCACTACACCAAACTGGCTCTCGACTTGACTTCAACGGACATGTGAGGGTACCTGCAGGGAACCCAAAAGGACTTGCAGGGGGCATCTCACTTTCCCCTCACCCACCATTTCCTCTTTCTCTTCCTTGAAAGCCCCCATAGGCTCACCTCTTTCCCTGCTTCCTTCCCACCCCTCAGCCAACGCCCCTGTCTTCACCTTTCCCTCTCCCTAGCATCCTCTGCTTGTGCATACTAGGGCCCAGTTGTGTGGTGAACAACCTCCAAGGACATGGGGAAGGGCACTTCATTTTGCCTTCTCCTCCCCACAATAATTCCTCTTTTCCTCCTCCTGGCAACCACCCCAATCCTCACATTTCCATGCTTCCTTCTACCCCCCCCCAACCAGCCTACCTTTTATCTGTCTCATCATCTTCAGCTGTACTTACTATTTACTTCCTTTATACCCCACCTTTCTCCACAATGGGGACCCAAAGCAGCTTACAGCATTCTCCTTTCCTCCATTTTATCCTCATAACAGCCTTGCTGCAAGTGTGTGTTGCAATCTTGAGTATGCTGTTCAGGTGTGTATCTGTAAGCTGCAGACCTACAATGACGCAGCAGCAGAACTGGAAAAAGCAGAAGACAGCCAGTTCCACTGCAGGCCTGATAGAAGTCCTCCAGGGGCCTGATCCGGCCCCTGGGCCGCATGTTTGACACCCCTGCACTACACCATACTGCCTTTTGTAGTGTTGCTACTGATGGACAGTAGCCAGCAGATGGGCCAGACTCAGTCATACAAGTCACACAATAGCAAGCTGCCCGAGATTTCTGCCAGGCCTGGCCTGAATAATCCCTCCCCTCAAAGGCCAAACAGCGCTGCAAAGAACTCTCCCCCTGCCTTTTTCTGACAGATACCAAGGCTTGAAGCCTGGCAATACTGTTGCGGTTGCCTAGCAACGGCTACTAAGGGAATTAATGTCTTAAAAGGCACAAGTGTTGCTTCTGTCCTTTTGAGAACACAAAGAAACTTTTTGTTACCGAGACTCATGAGAATTCCAGTGTGGGTGTGGTAGCTATATTATTCTAATTTAACAAAACAAAACAGAAGTCTAATGGCACCTCAAAGATTAATAAAACGTATTCTAGTATCAGCTATTGTGAGTCGGAACAACTCACTTCCTGCCTGAGGTGTGTGATCCAGTGTGCTGTAGTGGTTAAGAATGGCAGACTTGAAACTGGAGAACTGGGTTTGATTCCCCCACCTCCACATGCAGCCAGCTGGGTGACTTTGGGTCAGTCACAGTTCTCTCAGAACTCTCTCAGCCCCATCTACCTCACAGGTGATTGTAAGCTGCTCTGAGACTCCTTCAAGTAGTGAAGGTATAAAATCAACTCCTCCTCCAATACAATGCAGAAAAACAATTTCCCTTATTTTTTCCTGTTTCCCTTCTGTGATTTTCTATAAAAATAAGGAATATGATTTTCTTTCTTCTCACAGCTTATGAGTACGTGAGCCCTGCTCCCCAAAAGTCACATTGGAACAAAGATTTATTTTATTATATTGCATTTACATTAGTCATCTTACACCTTTCTCACCCATACTCAAGGCAGATTACATAAGGTAAATCAATACAATCAACAAGCTGGAGCATCCAATAAATAATGTAATAGAATTAGGTTTGCCTAAATTCCAAAACAAAGCTTAGTTCTCAGGAGTGTCAGTCTTCAAGGTACCATGGGACTTCTTCTTTGGAAAACATTAGGGATCATTAATTTTTTTTTTACAAAAAAGTGCAGAAGGCGATGAGGGAAATGATTTTCTTGCTTCCCATTCTATCTGAGGCAGTGAGATCTGAATAGCGACAGCTCACACTGGAATGAATGCTGTCGATATTGAAGGTGCCCCTGGACGTCTCCCTTGCAAACCCAGTTCCTGGGATTCCACTGCGAGTCTGCGATTGGTAGCGTGGGTAGAGAGACTTACAATTCCCTAGAAGCCATACGTGGCGTTAGATACCATGACATCATTTCCCAAGGCATACAATTCCCAAGATTCCATAGGAGGGCGCCGCACTACCGTCTTCGACGACGCCTTCCCCGATCAGTACGCATGCGTGGTGACCGTTACGCCTTTCTCGCCTTTTTCACTGGATGCATCCATCAATAACATTAGGGGGGAGAAGACAAAGGCCCCTTTATTAATGGCCGGTCTCCAAAGAGTTTTATCCCTTTTCTTTTATCGAGAAGTAGCATAAAGAGAAGCGTATGGGGGGGGGGGGGGGGGGGGGCGCCTGTGAATCCAGACTCTATCCTCCCCCCCCTCACCTCTTGTTAGCTTTGGTTCAGTCCGCCCAATGGTCGAGCAGCGACCTGACAGCAACTGCGCAGGCGCATAAAGTACTCAGGCACGCGTGAGGCTTGGCGTAAGTACGGGAGGCAGGAAGTAGGGGGGAGACTCCGTTCTGTTACTATGGAGACGAGGGGGAAGGGGGTAGGCGAGCTCTCTAGGAATGGGATGGGGGGTTCTGGAGGAATTGCTGCTAATTTTGCATGCCTGTAAATTGTGCGTTTGTAGAGGTTACGATTTGTGAAAAGGAGGAAGGTGGTTGGAAGAGTATCAGGCGTGCCCTCCCTGTTTTCCTTTTTCTAAAAAGGACTGCGTGGAAGGAAAACGAGGTGGTGCTAATTTGGATGTGTTTGCATACTTGATTGTTGTAGGGTTGCCAATTTCAGGCTTGGAATTTCCTGGAGATTTGGGGTGGAGGAGCCTGGGGGGCGCAGGGACCTCAGTGGGGTAGAACGCCATAGAGTCCACCCTCCAAACCAGCCATTTCCTCCAGGGGAACTGGTCTCTTGTCGCCTGGAGATCCGTTGTAATTCTAGGAGGTCTCCAGGTCCCACCTGGAGGTTGGCAACTCTTTACTGTCTATTGACCGTCTGTTCCCCCCATAAAGTGCCTCCCCAGAACCCTATTATAAAATTACCATCTGAAATAACTGTAACAAAGATAACTTGAAATGCATTTATTGCATGCATCGTTTTAAAATTCGAAGTTTGGATATTTACAAAATGAAGGTGAGTTGGGGGGGGCACTCTTTGCTATGGAATGTGCCCTGCCTTGATTTTGTCATTTTAATTCAGTGGCTTGCGATGCTCCCTGTAAGCCGTGGAGTCTTGTGAGGGAAAAATTCTACTTTGTGAGCCACTGGCATTAAAGTTGTGAGCAAGTGATTTGGCCGCTGCATAGATTAGTTTGCTCTGGAGCCCTCCTTCCTGAGTGACCACAAAAATGTGTGCGCCAAAGGCCAAAAAACTGTAAGCTAGCTCACACTAACTCAGTTTAGAGGGAACACTGGTGGCTTGTAGCTGTGAAAGTTTAATTGAACACCCGTGCTCAGGGGCACTCTATCTCAGTATAGCGGTTGCTGCGACCAAACAACTGCAGTTTTCTGTTTCTATATTGACCTTTGATTGGATTCAGCTTAATTTTCAGCGCTGAGACTCATCTCTTGGGGGCAAGCTGATGACGCAAAACAGGGTGGGAAATGTGCAGCAAGAATGTTTGCAAACTATGTGCAAATTATTGCCAGTGGCCAGCAGAATGGAAGCCTTTCCTCAAACCACTTGAGGGTTTACCAATGTTCCCTCTAAGCTGTGGAGGCTTGTGAGCAAAAGTTCTGCTTTGTGAGCTGCTGGCATTAAAGTTGGGAGCAAGCAATTAGTTTGCTCTGGAGCCCTCCTTCCTGAGCGGAGACAAGAATGTGTGAGCCAGCGGCTAAAGAACTATGAGCTAACTCACACTAACTCAGCTTAGAGGGAACACTGGTTTAGACAAGTCTTTCAAAAAACTTGAGCATTTGTAAGGAGCCATTTGCTCTTCTTTGAGAGACCTCCAAAGCTCACCTGGATTTTGAGGGGAAATCCTGCTTTGGATCCATTTTCAAGTCCTTGCATGGATGCCTTAATATTTTTAGCTTTCAGAAAGCTTCACATGTTCTTATCATTACGACATCGTTGTTCTTATCATTATGACATCCTTGCAGCATGATGTTCTTATCATTACGACATCCTTGTTCTTATCATTATGACATCCTTGCAGGGTAAGCCGTGTGTTCTCTCTCACACACACCTCCTCGTTAGGGTTGTCGACCCCCTGGTGTTGGCTGGAGGTCTCCCACTATTACAACTGGTCTCCAGGTGACAGGGATGAGCTTATCTGGGAAAAATGGCCACTTTGAAAGGTAGACTCTATGGCATTATACCCCGTTAAGCCCCTCCCCAAATCCCGGTCTCCTCAGGCTACACACCAAATATCTCCAGGTATTTCCCAACCCAGAGCTGGCAACCCTACTTTCGGTATCGCAGAAAATGGGCTGAAGGAGGAGGGGCTTGTTTAAGGCTGCCTGGTGAATTTGTGGCAGAGCCGAGATTTGAACCTGGGACCTTCCTAATTGCACCTTGTGGGGGACTTTTGCAGACACTCTCCCTTCCATGGGATACCTGCAATTTCCCCTTTTCATGGTGTTCCCGGGGAGCCCTTGTCGCCAGTGTTCCCTCTAAGCTGAGTTAGTGTGAGCCAGCTCAGAGTTTTTTAGCCTCTGGGCTCACACATTTTTGTCTCAGCTCAGGAAGGATGGCTCGAAAGCAAACTATGGCCCCGGTCACGCGGAGCATTAGGCACGCTAGAGAGACGGAAGATAGGCGGATTTTCCGGGCGCGATCTCACCGCCACATCTGGGAAGCGTAGAGCTCCCGTGGCTCACCCGAGGCTTCACTCCGAAGATGCGCTGTAAAAAACTAGTACCTCCGAGGTACTGGTTTCCAGAAAGCGCGGGGCAAGGGCGGGCGTCAGATCACGTTTCCGGTGTTAGCTCGTGGCATCTGGCGCCCGCCCATGTCCCGTCGCTAAAAGGGGTTTTTTTTGTCAAGTCTCCACGGCGCGTGCGAACACTTGGGTTAAAAAAACCAGCACAACCCCCGCGGGGCCGCTTCTTTGCCGCGCCGCAGGAGTGAGGTATGATCGGCACCTCCTCCCAACCATGGGACGTCGGGCGGGACGTTTGATCCGGCTTGATCCGGCTGCCGTGCGGTAGTTTGCTCTGGGGCAAACAGCCACGCCTCCCCCCCCCCCGCGCGCGCGATATCCGGCCTGTGTGACCGGGGCCTAATTTATGCAGTAGCCAAATCACTCACTCACACCTTGAATGCCAGGAGCTCACAAAGTTGAATTTTTGCCCACATGACTCCACAGCTTACAGGGAGCATTGCCCAGAGCACCATTCCGGGGGCGGGCACTTTGGGCTGGAGCAAGAGAATGAAGATGCGGAAGTCGAGCTCCGCAGACAGAAATAGTCATTGAGTCGGAGTCTCTGTCTTCCTGATGGACCATGATCCCCTCCTCTCCAAAGCTGCAAGCCATTGAGGGAGAGGTCGGAAGAGAACAAATCTTCATTTACAGTTCTTTTTTTAATAGGCTTGATTTGATCCGGGTGTAGCATCCAAATCTTTTTTCCTGCAGATTGAGGTGTGTATGTAAGAGAGCTATAATTGTTACATGCCAGAGCGGAGGAGTCATGGCTTAAACAGGCTTTCTCTTACAACACACTCGGCTTCAGTGAAGCCACCTTGGAGCAAAAGTCTTATGGGAGAATCACTCCCACTAAGCTTTTAAAAGCTGTAGTTAGAGCAAGTGATGGTTGCATCTGAGTGGCTGGGAACGGAAGCTTTGCAAACCTGGCTTCCCACCCTGCACATAAACACACATTCCTTCTCTCCTTGGGAGGGACCATGGCTCAGTGGTAGGGCATCTGCTTGGCGTGCAGAAGGTCCCAGGTTCAATCTCCGGCATTTCCAGTTAAAAGGACCAGGCAGGAGGTGATGTGAAGGACCTCCGCCTGAGGCCCTGGAGAGCAGTAAAGAGGGATTGTAGCTCAGTGGTAGAGCATTTGCTTGGCATGCAGAAGGTCCCAGGTTCAATCCCCAGCATCTCCAGTTAAAAGGACCAGGCAGGAGGTGATGTGAAAGACCTCCGCCTGAGACCCTGGAGAGCTGTAAAGAGGGACTGTGACTCAGTGGTAGGGCATCTGCTTGCCGTGCAGAAGGTCCCAGGTTCAATCCCCGGCATCTCCAGTTAAAAGGAAGCCCAAATCTTCTGCTCCAAAAGGAAGACTTTCATCAACATGTTCTTTCCTTATGCAAAGCTGCTTTCAGCTCAAATCAAAGGCAAAAAGTTATTTTTTCTTAAAATATCAGTGTCTTTTGGATGTGCAATATGGCTTTCTGTATCTAATTTCATCACGGTATTTGAATTGCACTGGACTGTGTCTCCTATATTATATTTTGATAGATTTGTCTTTGTTTTTTATTTGAGCACAGTTTATTGTTCTGTGGCTTATTTCCCCTGTGCTGCTCTTTGTTTTTTTGACCTCTATCTTATGTCCAGCTCAAGCTACACAGCCTACTGTGACATATAGTGACGATTTCCAAACTGTAATTGCCCGTATCCTACAGGTGAAATTAGCATCCTGAATTAATATTACTTGAAGTGTGGCCGGAGTCTCTTCCCCCAAAACAAATGACAGAAACAATCTCTTTATTATTGGCTGCAGCTAGAATTACTGTGAGCTCCCATCTCTAGTTCCAGCTCCTGCCAACCTAGCAGTTCGAAATCAAGAAATTGCAAGTAGATAAATAGGTACTACTTCAGTGGGAAGGGAACAGCGTTCCGTGCGCCTTGGTGTTTAATCATGCTGGCCACATGACCACGGAAACGTCTTCGGACAGCGCTGGCTCTTCGGCTTTGAAACGGAGATGAGCACCGCAACCCTAGAGTCGGACTCGACTGGCTTTCGAGCAAGGGAAATCTAAAATTACTGTAGCTGCTAGATGGAAACCAGTCTCAGGCCCGTCATTAGACCTGTGGTATGATAAGCTTTGGATGCTATTTATTATGGGGAAAATAGCGGATGGCATAGCTAATCACACTAACGAGGATGATCAAACACCATTTATATGTAAGTGGTTTCCAATAATTCAGTTTCTCTCAGAAAAGGACGTGGTTCCCTCTTTTGCTAATGATAAATACTGGCTTTGTTTCTGAAAATAGAATTGTTTAAAGTAACATATAGGCTAAAGCTACTAACCCATCAATGAACTGTAAAAGTTCAAAGTTCAAAAAACCTTTATTGGCATAGATCATAATCATACAGTCGCCATTCAGTTCATGGATTTGACACACAGCTTCCTCATTATAATATTTATTTATTTATTTATACTTTAGATTTCTATACCGCTCCAAACCCCGAAGGATCTCTGAGCGGTTTACGCAGTTCCGAATTATCCCTAACTAAGGCCACATATTTACAGGGGTCGGGGCTATAAGGCAGTTACAGAACTTGGCAACCGCTTCAATAACCGCTATATTTTGTGAAGCCAATAAACGATACAACCTTCTGTCATTGGATTGCTTGGCATCATTCTTAAGAATATCTTCTAGATAGGCTGCCTGAATGTCATCATACAAACTACAATAGAGGAATACATGTTCGATTGTTTCAATCTCTGAATCACAATCACAGAACCTTACAGAGTAGGGGATTTTCTTAAATCTTCCTGCTAAAACCGCAGAGGGGAGCAGCAAGATAGATGTTATGTTAATGAGCATAATGATACCTCCTTAAGTATTTAGATAATGTTAACTAATGTTTGTTGTTACTCCTTTTGCTCTTCTCATCATATTGTTGTTATATTCTTGTATCATTACACGTTGAAAACCTTGAATAAACCTTTGTTGATAAAAAAAAGGAAAAAAAAGAAACTTGCATCCGAGCTTAATACCCCAAAAGATCTCCAGATGCCTGCGTTAATTGGGGTCGTCATTGTCCTTGTGTTCGTCGGAAATAATCAGATTGCCGAGTCAGATTCTGGAGAGAGGGAAGTCTCATGGCATCCTCCTCTCTTTGCTTCTCGTCTAGGAGCCTGCCGAGTTTTGGCCTAGGTGGTCCTGCCTCCCCGGGGGCGCCCGGATCCACCCTACCAGACACAGCATGGTGACGGAGAAGGAAATCGAGCGGATCGGCAAGACCCTGGTGGACTCCGGCCAGCCCCTGAAGAGCCGCTTCCGGGCGCTCTTCACCCTGCGTAACCTGGGGGGGCCGGCTGCCATCGAGTGGATCAGCCAGGCCTTCGGGGATGACTCTGCCCTTCTCAAGCACGAGCTGGCCTACTGCCTCGGGCAGATGCAGGACGAAGGAGCCATCCCCATTCTGCTCCACGTGCTACAGGACGCCTCTCAGGAGCCCATGGTCCGGCACGAAGCAGGTGAGGGGAGCTGGGGGCCACACGGGGCTTCTCCTGTTTGCCCCAGAGAACCCTTTTAGCAGGGCTATTTTTGGGCAGGAACGCACAGGAACGGAGTTCCGGCTGGCTCCCGAGTTGGCCACACCCAGCAGGAACTCATTAGCCTAATAGGCCACACCCAACAGAAAAAACTCATTAGGATTGGCTACATTAGGGGTGTGTGGCCTAACATGCAAAGGAGTTCCTGCTACAAAAAAAGCTCGGGTTTGACAACAAGGTAAACAGAATAAGAAGCAAAAGGGGTGTGTGGCTGGATGACCACACTTCTGGTAACATGGGGGTGCGGCCTAATATGCTAATGTGCTGTGCTGTCAAGGGTGTGGCCTAATATGCCAATGAGCGGTGCTGTCAGGGGTGTGACCTATTATGCTAATGAGTTCCTGCTGGGCTTTTTCTACAAAAAAAGCCCTACTTTTTAATATCAGCCAGATTGTTCTGGGGCTTTCGTCCCTTAGCGTACAGGGCAGATTCAGGTGGGGTAGCCGTGTTAGTCTGAAGCGACAGGACAAAGTTTTAGTCCAGTGGCACCTTTCAGATCAACAAAGTTTAATGCTGGGCAGTGTTCCCTCTAAGATGAGTTAGTGTGAGCCGGCTCACAGATTTTTTAGCCTCCAGCTCACCCCTTTTTGTCTTCGCTCAGGAAGGGATGGCCCCAGAGCAAACTAATTTATGCCGTAGCCCAATCGTTTGCTCACAACTTTAATGCCGGTAGCTCACAAAGTGGAATTTTTGCTCACAAAACCCCACAGCACAGAGGGAGCATTGATTCTGGATATACATTTTCGTGTGCATGCACACTTCTTCGAAGTGCTCACGAAAGCTTATACCCCCGAATTAAGCTTTATTGGTCTTAAAGGTGCCATTGAACTCAAACTTTGTTAGGTGCATGCACCCGAAAGCTTATACACGAAATTCAACTTTGTTGATCCTAAAAGTGCCACGGGACTCAAACTTTGTCAGGTGCGTGCACACGAAAACTTATACCCAGAATTGGTCTTGAAGGTGCCACTGGACTCAAACTTTGTTGTGTGCATGCAGACGAAAGCTAATACCCAGAATTAAAGTTTGTTGATCTTAAGCCTGCTGGGCAGTCTGTCTCCATGCCACTTTGTTTTAATCCCACCCTTCCTCTGGTGAGTTCAGAGAAAGGTTTATGGTTTCCCTTTCTCTGTTTTTATCCTCACAGCCAGTGTTCCCTCTAAGCTGAGTTAGTGTGAGCTAGCTCACAGTTTTTTAGCCTCCGGCTCACACATTTTTGTCTCCGCTCAGGGAGGATGGGGCTCCAGAGCAAACTAATTTATGCAGTGGCCAAATCGCTTGCTCACAACTTTAATGCCAGTAGCTCACAAAATAGAATTTTTGCACACAAGACTCCACAGCTTAGAGGAAACATTGCTCACAACAGCCCTGTGAGGCATCCTAGGCTAAGTAACCAGTCAAGGCCATCCAGCAAGCATTGCGGCAGAGAGGGGATCTGAAGCATGTCCTAGTCTGACAGTTCTGCCCCACTACGTCATACTCACTCTCATCCTTCCCCTTCCTCGATCGCTTCCCATCTGTAAGAGCCCCACCGGGCCAGGAGCTGAGGTGTCCCACGGTGTCACATGACTTTTCGGCCCCGCCCCTTCCAGGAGGCAACCAGGAAAGTTGTTTCTGGTCCAGGATGTGAGCGGAGTCACATATTCATTTCAGAAATATTCATGTCACGCTTCCTCCATTTAAGTAAAAAAAAATGCGCAAGGCTGCTTTGTGGAACTTCATTTAAATGACGAAGGCGATGTTAGCAGAAAGGCGTAAAGCTCTGCTCATTTTAAATAATGAGCAGTTGGCATTAAATGGGATTTGCACCGACTGTAAATGAACCGGGAGAAAATTGTGTAATTTCACTGGGGGGCGGTAGGGCAGGGATCGCACGTTAGCTTCAGGAAATTTGTTGTTTAAAAAAACACAACAAGAAGCAGCACATTCTGGCACCTAAAAGGACTTGGCGCTAAATAGAGTTGTCAGAAGTTGTTCCAAGGGCTTGGTGCGGCCACCAAAAAGGCCCCCCTCTCTGATGTCTCCTCAGCTTGGACAAAGCATCAGTTTTCTCCCCCTGTTGCTAATGATCTTCCTCGAGACTTCTAATTTCCCTCTGGTTCCCTGCAGGTGAAGCTTTGGGAGCTGTTGGGAACCCCAAAGTGCTGGATGTCTTGAGACTGTACTCAAAGGACCCCGTTATTGAGGTAAATCGGACGGCAAGGCTCTGGGGACAGCCTTGCCCTGCCAAAGCTCCCGGAGGGGCTGTGGCTCAGTGGCAGAGCCTCTGCTTGGCACGCAGAAGGTCCCAGGTTCAATCCCCGGCATCTCCAGTTGAATGGACCAGGTAGGAGGTGATGTGAAAGACCTCCGCCTGAGACCTTAGAGAGTTGTAGAGGGACTGTGGCTCAGTGGCAGAGCCTCTGCTTGGCATGCAGAAGGTCCCAGGTTCAATCCCCGGCATCTCCAGTTAAAAGGACCAGGCAGGAGGTGATGTGAAAGACCCTGAGACCCTGGAGAGCTGTAAAGAGGGACTGTGGCTTAGTGGCAGAGCCTCTGCTTGGCACGCAGAAGGTCCCAGGTTCAATCCCCAGCATCTCCAGTTAAGGATCAGGCTGCCCCTGAAGTCAACTGCCTGCGCCTGTGACCCAGGAGAGCTGCTGCGGGTAGACAGTACTGACCTTGATGGACCAGGGAGCTGATTCAGTATCGGACAGCTTCATGTGTGTTCATTTGTGACAACACGGCCGCAGACAGGGGTGAGGACGTGGGGTTAACCACCCCACCAAAGCACTGTTCTGAAAATCAGGCATTGAGTTTTGGGACGGAAAGCTTTGTTTTTAGCATATGAAAATTCCCGGTTTCAACAAAGGGTCTTCAGCCCGGGGGGGGGGGGGGATAGGCTCCTCGCGAGCAAGGGCATGTGCACAAGTCAGGAGATGGGCATGGCTGGAGCACCGTATGTTTAAAGGGAGGTTGAGAGCGGAGGTGTTCTCCGCTGTCCCCAGATCCAGCAGGAGGAGGAGGAATTGGCTAGGAGCAAGCCCTTTCTGTCTCTCTTGCGGCTGTCCTATCCAAACTCTGCTCCAAAGGAATAAGGATTTTTATTGGATGCAAAGTAAACACATTTGCATAATTTATTCTGGGTTTTGGGGGGGATATTTTTGCATGTGCGTGTGCCCGTGCCTGGAGGTCACGGTGACCTCTGGCGATTCCTACTGAGGCACGGAGGATGTTCAGAGGAGTGGCTTGATAGCCTCCCTCTGCCTCCCTGTCCTGGTATTCCTTGGAGGTCTCCCATCCAAATACTTGCCAGGGTCGGCCCTGTTTAGCTTCAGAGATCTGACTTGCCTGGGCTATCCAGGTCAGGGCCATTTCTTCTGGTTTTGTCAGATAAGGGGGTAGGGAGCAGCGCATAGCAGCCCCTATACCCCCTCGCCCGAAATCTTTTCCCACTCTGCCTGCGGCTTCTGAAATTTGAGCCACACCTCTGCAGTCACGAAGAATCTTTTGTGTTCTTTGTCTGTTTAAAGCAGAAGAGCCGAGGAGCTCCAGTTCGGCAGCCAGTGTCACATTTTCGTCCTGCAGCTTGAAATGCGCGTTGCCCCTGGATAAGGGGGTCTGTCCTTGGTCCAGTCTTTAATGGGTGAATCAGAAAAGGAAGGGAGCCGAGAGAGAATCTTAGTTTGTGTTAAACTTTGCAGGTCGCCGAAACGTGCCAGCTGGCCGTGAAGAGGCTGGAGTGGTTTCAGACGCACCAAGCGGAGCCCTCGACCGGTCCCTACAGTTCCGTGGACCCGGCCCCCCCTGCCCCAGAGGAGGATGTGGGGAAGCTGAGGGAAGCCCTGCTGGACGAATCGCGGCCGCTCTTCGAGCGCTACCGGGCCATGTTCGCCCTACGGAACCTCGGGGGAGAGCCCGCTGTCCTTGCCCTCGCTGACGGTGAGCCGTCGCAGTTCTGTTCCCAAGGCAGGGAGCCGGGACGGGGCTGCAGCTAAGCAGTGGCAGGCGGGCGAGTCCTGGGTTCGAGTGTTGCCACAGGTGTCCTTGCCAAACCGCTGTTTCCCCACCACGACCACCAATACAAAATGGAATTCACTGCCACAGGAGGGGGTGGTGGCTACAAGCATGGATGGCTTTAAGAGGGAATTAGATAAACATCTGGAGCAGAGGTCCATCAGTGGCTCTTAGCCACAAGGTATGGATAGGAACTCTCGGTCTGGGGCAAGTGATGCTCTGTATTTTTGGTGCTTGGGAGGGCTCCTAGTGTCCTGGCCCCACTGCTGGACCTCCTGATGGCACTTGGTATTTTTGGCCACTGTGTGACAGAGTGTTGGACTGGATGGGCCATTGGCCTGATCCAACATTGGCTTCTCTTATGTTCTTAAAATTGTGGTTTGATTAGGTTAAGTAACTGTGGAGGTGTTATTTTATGGAGCAGTTAGGCCCCGGTTCTCAGCTGGGACTCGAACTCAGAACATTATGTACCGCGGCCCATTTTGGGGGAGGTAGATTCAAGAGAAGAGGTCAGTCTTGTCCTTGGAACAAAATCCCCGGCAGCCCTTTCTTTCCACCCTGGTACATCGCTTGAGGCCAGGCTCAAGTCCCTTTAGGCATCTTGACCCGTCTCACTGCCTCTTTGTCTGCCCCCATTAGGGGTGTGCAAAAAAACAAAAAATTTGGCCCGATTCAGATTCGGCCGAATCCATTTCAGTTGGCAGAAAGACTCCCGCATGTAAATTTCGGCAGTACCAGCAGAGCCAGCCGAATGTCAGTTTCGGCCCCATTATATCCTATGGGCTATTGAAGTCAATGGCGAAAACATAGGGTATATTCTGGGGGCTGGAGGAAAGGGGGTTTGAGGGAGAGGCTCCAAACTCGCAGGATAGCTGCTGGGGCCTCTCCCCAAGATATCTATCAAGTTTCAAGAACATTGGAACAGGGGGTCCAATTCTACAGGCCCCCAAAGAGGTTGCCCCCATCCCCTCCATTGTTCTCTGCTGCTGCTGGTAAGACGTTGCTCCTATCGGAACGCCTGCCTAAAAAGTTCTGTTTTCACGGCCCTGCGGAACTGTGACAAGTCCCGCAGGGCCCTGATCTCGGCAGGAAGCTCGTTCCAATAGGACGGCGCTACAAACGAATTGAGGTCTTTCACATCACCGCCGCCCTGGTCCTTTTAACTGGAGATGCTGGTTACCATCAGCCTGACTTCCTTAGGGCCAGGGAGGGCCAGGCGGTTTTGGGATCCTGATCGCAGTGCTCTCTGGGGAACATATGGGGAAAGGCGGTCCCGCAGGTAGGCCGGTCCCTGACCATAAAGGGCTTTTAAGGTCAAAACCAGCACCTTGAAGCGAATCCGGAATGCTGTTGGGAGCCAGTGCAGAGTCTTAAGCACAGGCTGGATGTGCTCCCACCTGGGGACGCCCATCAACAGCCTGGCCACTGCATTCTGCACCAGCTGCAGCTTCCGGAGTTGCACTAAGGGCAGCCCCATGTAGAGAGCATTGCAGTAGTCCAACCTCAAGGTGACCATA
>NW_015169813.1:233200-239796 GCF_001447785.1 Gekko japonicus | reverse complement strand
GTGTTTTGTCTGCCCTGTGGCAGAGCTGTTAGAGACCGAATTGTTCTAAATAATTGTGCTGGGCGTGAGCTAGCAGACGCAATCGAGGCTGCATAGAACTCCCTCTTTGCAGCTTTGACTGCCGCCTCAGGATTTCATAAACGTCCTATAGGATGCTCTTGTTGCATCGTCGCGGGCATGCCGCCACTGTCTCTCTAGCTGTTTAAGCCTTTGCTTCATCAGCCTCAGCTCCTGGGTGTACCAGGGACCCAGCCTTGTGCGCGGGCGCAGAGGGCGTCTGGGAGCGATCTCATCGATGGCTGTCGAGAGCTGGTTGTGCCAGTCCTCGACTAGCTCATCTAATGAGCTGCCAGGGGGCATAGGATCCTGCAGAGCCATCTGAAGCCGCACTGGGTCCATTTGGCTCCGCGGGCGAGCTAAAATACACTCACTGCCCAAACAGGGTAGGGGTGACACATTCACTCGGGCCCTCGGCATGGTGGTCCGACCATGGAACTGCCGTAGCAGTAATCCGGTCCACTGTAACCCCCACCGCGAAGATCAAGTCAAGCATGTGACCGGCTCGGGGAGTGGGGGGCGTTACATATTGGGAGAGGCCCAGCACCACCATGGACGACATCAGGTCCATCACCCATGAGGAAGCCACATCGTCGGCATGCACATTGAAGTCACCCAGGACTATCAGTCTAGGGTGCTCCAACGCCCAGCCCGACACAGACTCCACCAGGGACAGCAGACTGTCAGGAGGCGTTGGGCGGATGATACACCAACCAAACATCCAAACTCTCCCCGGCTTCCCATACAAAGCCGGCACACTCAATTCCTGTGAGCCTCAGCACCGGGAGTGCCCTGAAGGAGTAAGCCTCTCGAATGAACAAAGCCACTCCTGCCCCCACCCACCCCATTGTCCGAGACTGGTGAAGGACCGAGAACCCAGGCGGAGCTAACTGGGAGAGTGCTACTGTCTCCCCATCTCGCATTTATCCCCTTATCAGGGGAAGGGCTCAGTCTCTATGCCCTTGTTGTTGGCCCTCCAGAGGAACTGGTTGGCCCCTGTGTGAGACAGGATGCTGGACTAGAGGGACCACTGGTCTGATCCAGCAGGACTTTTCTTATGTTCTTATCAGGGGAAGGCCTTGGCCTCTATGCCCTTGTTGTTGGCCCTCCAGAGGAACTGGTTGGCCCCTGTGTGAGACAGGATGCTGGACTAGAGGGACCACTGGTCTGATCCAGCAGGACTTTTCTTATGTTCTTATCAGGGGAAGGCCTTGGCCTCTATGCCCTTGTTGTTGGCCCTCCAGAGGAACTGGTTGGCCCCTGTGTGAGACAGGATGCTGGACTAGAGGGACCACTGGTCTGATCCAGCAGGACTTTTCTTATGTTCTTATCAGGGGAAGGCCTTGGCCTCTATGCCCTTGTTGTTGGCCCTCCAGAGGAACTGGTTGGCCCCTGTGTGAGACAGGATGCTGGACTAGAGGGACCACTGGTCTGATCCAGCAGGACTTTTCTTATGTTCTTATCAGGGGAAGGCCTTGGCCTCTATGCCCTTGTTGTTGGCCCTCCAGAGGAACTGGTTGGCCCCTGTGTGAGACAGGATGCTGGACTAGAGGGACCACTGGTCTGATCCAGCAGGACTTTTCTTATGTTCTTATCAGGGGAAGGCCTTGGCCTCTATGCCCTTGTTGTTGGCCCTCCAGAGGAACTGGTTGGCCACTGTGTGAGGCAGGATGCGGGACTAGATGGCCCATTAGACTGATCCAGCAGGACTCTCTTGATGTTCTTAACCCTCTCATCACCTCACTGAATATCCCAAACCCTCTCTTCCAGGCCTGAAAGCCGGCAGTGCCCTCTTCCGCCACGAGATTGCGTACGTCCTGGGTCAGATGCAGCACGAGGCCGCCATCCCGCAGCTGACAGCTGCCCTGGAGGACGCGTCCGAGAACCCCATGGTGCGCCACGAGTGTGCCGAGGCCTTGGGCTCCATCGCCAAGGCCTCCTGCTTGGCCACTCTGCAGGCGTACGCCCGGGACGAGGAGCGGGTGGTCCGGGAGAGCTGCGAAGTGGCCCTGGACATGTACGATTATGAGAATGGGACGGACTTCCAGTACGCCGACGGGCTGAGCAAGCCGCAGGCCTCCGACTGAAAGGAAGGGGGTGGGTTGCTTGCCGCTGTCCCCTCCCCTGGGCACCCCCCTTTTCCTGCTGATGCCTGTAATTCCACCGTCATTTGGCGTTCCGTGCTCCCAGTCACCGTGCAGGAGGCTGGCCTGAGTCATTAAATTATTTCAGCCTTTTCTTTCTCGTTTTCCCTCTCAGCTGGGTCGGAGGCACAGGACAGGTCCTATCAGTTGTTTTGTGATGGCGGCCCGCACTCATTTTTGGGTCCTTGTTACCTCGTGACCAGAACTTCCATGGGGGGTAGGGGCGGAGTCGGGTCTCTCTGCGTCAGTACCCTGGCAGCTCTTGGGAGCCCCCGGGCTGGAGTGTACAGCTCCACGCGGACGGCTGGGTACCCCTCCTGCCATTTGGAGTGGCAGGCATTTGGCAAAAGCCCGAAGCACCCTAAGGTCCTTCACTGTCCAGATTGGTGTGGTGGTTAAGAGCATGGACTGTAATCTGGGAGAACCGGGCTTGATTCCCCACTCCTCCACATGCAGCTGCCGGTATGACCTTGGGTCAGTTACAAGTTCTCTCAGAGCTGTTCTCTCAAGGGCAGTTCTTGAGAGAGCTCTCTCAGCCCCACCTACCTCACAGGCAGTGTTCCCTCTAAGCTGAGGTATTAGTGTGAGCTAGTTCACAGTTTTTTAGCCCCCAGCTCACCCGTTTTTGTCTTAGCTCCGGAAGGATGGCTCCAGAGCAAACTAATCTGTGCAGCAGCCAAATCATTCGCTCGCAATTGTAATGCCAGTAGCTCACAAAGTAGAATTTTTGCTCACAGGACTCTACAGCTTAGAGGCAACATTGTGAGCCACTGGCATTAAAGCTGTGAGCGACCGATTTGGCTACTGCATGGATTAGTTTGCTCTGGAGTCCTCCTTCCTGAGCTAAGACAAAAATGCGTGAGCCGGAGGCTAAAAAACTGTGAGCTAGCTCACACTAACTCAGCTTAGAGGGAACACTGCTCACAGGGTGTCTGTTGTGGGGAGATGAAGGGAAAGTGTAAGCCGCTCTGAGACTCCAAGTGAAGGGCAGGATATAAATCCATTCTCCTCTTCCTCCTCCTCTTCCTCCTCCTCCTCCTCTACTACTACAACCTATAGGTCTTGAGTAGCATTTATCAAAGTAATTAGGAATATGCAGAAGAAAGGAAGAATGCAGACCAGTCAGGGCTAGTACGTCTGCTACAAAGACAACTGTTATCTTGTAAGTTGCCTGAACTCTCGTGGCCTGAACTAAAAATGAATCTGTTTTCTACTCTTCAACCTGGTAGTAATTTAGAAAGAAGAATCTCTGCTGAGGGACTTGGTCCGCTGTTGTGTGAAAGGTTTGTTCCATTTCTGTCTCGCCTTATACCAGGGACTTTTGCATAGAACATGTCTTACAGCTTCGATAGCCCCTAAACCACAGCTGCGGTATCTGTTTGAGAATGATCAGGATGGCTGTTAGTCTGTCTGTAGCAGTAGAAAAGAGCGAGAGTCCAGGAGCACCTGAAAGTCTAACAAAACATCTGGCAGGGGAGGAGCTTTCGTACCTGAAGAAGTGAGCCGTGACACACGGAAGCTCCTCTCCTGCCACACGTTTTGTTAGACTTTCAGGTGCTCCTGGACTCTCGCTCTTTTCTGCTAGTTGAGAATGATGTGCCCAATGTGCGGCCTTCAGAAACCACAGAAGATGATGGCTTTAATCTTGCGAGCATAACTGCTCGTCTGTACTTTGGGCCCGTTAAGCTGAACAAATACTTTGGAATTGTAAAGCTCGGAGGACTCCCCATGTGAAGGGAAGTGCAGGCCCACCTATGCTTATGGTAACTATTTGCATCAGTCTTAGCAATCAGTTTTTTGGATGGTTTTACAAGCTAAAGTCCATGCTTCACGGTCCACCATCACCCTTGTGAGTTATGACCGATGCTCCCTCTAAGCTGTGGAGCCTTGTAAGCAAAAATTCTACTCTTTAGCGACTGGCATTAAAGTTGTCAGCAAGCGATTTGGCTACTGCATAAACCAGTGTGCTTTGGAGCCCTCCTTCCTGACAAAAATGTGTGTGTCGGAGGCTCAAAAACTGTGAGCTAGCTCACACAAACTCAGCTTAAAGGGAACCAGGGCTCTTTTTGTAGCAGGAGTTCCTTTGCATATTAGGCAACACCCCCCCTAATGTAGCCAATCCTCCAAGAGCTTACAGTAGCCCCTGTAAGAAAAGCTCTGTAAGCTCTTGGGGGACTGGCTACATTAGGGGTGACTGGTTATGTCAGTTTGAGTAGGCCACAGGTTTTCATTGGTTCTTCTGGGTGGCTCCAAAGAGAGGGTTCGTTGGTGGTGATGGAGAGTGCCTTCAAGTTGCAGCTGTAGGATTTTCAAGGCAAGAGATATTCAGAGGTGGTTTGCCGTTGCCTGCCTCTGCGTAGCAACCTTGGACTTCCTTGATGGCCTCCCATCCAAATACTGACCAGGGCCCGTCCCGTTTAGCTTCCGAGGTCTAATGAGATCGGGCTAGCCTGGGCCATCCCAGTCAGGGTCAGGTTCTTTGAGGGGGATCCCTTTCCCCTTCCTGTATGTTGCCCAAAGGTTTCTCCTTTGGAACCATGGTTGCGATCACACGCACCAGATCAGGGGTGTCAAACTCATTTGTTACGAGGGCTGGATCTGACATAAATGAGACCTTGTCGGGCCCCGGCAGTGTGTGTCGTAAAACGTAATGCCAGGTAGCGGAGATATAAAATTTTTAAAGGACACAAAACACAAAGGTGTTTTTTTTTACTTAAAATAAAAACATGCTTAAAACATTAGCACTCTTGCAAAATTTTGTTTATTTGTGTCTGATAACCGACTCCTCTTGTTCTGAATTATTGCATCAGAATGTCTGTGCTGTTGCAATCTTGAGTATGCTGTTCAAGTGTGTAACTGTAAGCTGCAAACCTACAATGATGATGCAGCAGCAGAACTGGAAGAAGAAGCAGAAGACAGCCAGTTCCACAGCAGGCCTGATAGAAGCCCCTCCGGGGGCCTCATCCGGCCCCCGGGCCGCATGTTTGACACCCTTGCGCTAGATAATCCACTTTCAGTGCACTTTCAGATTGGATTTTGCCAATTCACACAGGCCCAATGTGTATCTTGCATTTGCTCCAAACCCACACTGGAACAGAAAAAGATGTGGCTCAAAACCACATTCAAATACCGCAGGCCAACGCTGTACTGACTGCAGAGACACCCCTGAATGACCATAAAACGACCATAACTCTAGATCAAGCGAAGTGAAAGCCGGCATGCAGTCTGGACACTGCCATGAAATCCGACAATCAAAATGAAAGCGGCATGCAATGCAGAGGGGGATTTCTGTTCCAGCAGGGGGGTTTGGTAAAACAGTGGAGCGAATGCTAGATGCAGATCGGGCCACAGTAAGATCCAGTTGGGAAGTGGATTGAAAGTGGATTATTTAGTCTGTGTGGTCGCAGCCTAACAGTGGCCTAATTTCCACTACAATCACCCCTTGGCGTAAACCTTAACATGACTTGGAAGTGACCTCTTTCTCCCTAGCTTAAAAGAGAGCAAATTCTTGTTCTCGGGTGCCAATTTCAAGCGTTTTGACTGCCTAGTGGTGGGCTTTCGCTTCCCACTGGCCCTACCCTGAGCAAAGCATTCTGGGAGTTATCCTGGTGAGCTGGAACAGGAGCTGTTGACACTGAAGGGGTGCGGTCAGACGGCAGGCTGGGAGCGGTGTAAACCGCTCCGGTTCCAACTGGAAGAATTTGATCCAGGGGAAGTGCGATCACACTCACCTCTCACATCGCTCCCCAGCGTCCACACTTCAAGCGCTCAGCAGCGCACGTTGGCGGGTTTTTTTTAATTTCTACACAGTTTGAGCATGCGCATAGGCAATATTTCATATAATTGAGATCGTCGCGCATGCGCATGAAACCGTAGCCCAAAAAGCATGCCCTGAAGCGAAGACTTCCCTTTAAACTTTGACATCGAAACTGGCCTCGGTGAGGTTCCGGACTCGTCTGAGGGCTGAAACTGGGCCCCGTTTAAAGTTTTCTTTTACTAACGCCGGGGCAAAGCTTCGCCCAAGCGCACATCGCCTACAATTTAAAAAAAATGGAGGATGAAAAGCGGAAGCCTTGGGCTTCCGAACGGAAGTGGCTCTACACCGGCGGAGAGCAATCAGATGGGGAAAATGCGGCTAGAAGAAGAAGAAGAGATTGGATTTATACCCCGCCCTTCACTTGGAGTCTCAGAGTGGCTTACAAACTCCTTTCCCTTCCCCTCCCCACAACAGACACCCTGTGAGGTGGGTGGGGCTGAGAGAACTCTGACACAAACTGCTCTTTCAGGAACAGCTGTGCCAGGCTTCCGGTCTGGCTCCCGCGAAAGGCAGACGCATCCTCGGGTCGCTCCCGAGGGCGTCTTGCCCGCCCGCGGTGGAGGAGGGAATCCGCGCAA
>NW_015169813.1:232705-232870 GCF_001447785.1 Gekko japonicus | reverse complement strand
GGCACAATGCCGATTCAGTCCTGTTTCCCTCCCACCCTGGTGGTTTGGGGGGAGGGGATTGTAAAGGTATGCTTATTCTTAAAAGAGCAGAATACTGGCAAATATGCCATGTTTACCCTAAATGTAAGATGCCCCCCCCCCGGCGATGTTAAACAAAAAGCGTTT
>NW_015169813.1:228849-230166 GCF_001447785.1 Gekko japonicus | reverse complement strand
AGCAGACGGGGTGGTGATGGGAGGCGGCTAGCAGCAGCCAGGCTGCTGGTCCTCACCTTTTATAGGCGAATCTTTGGGTGGGTGGCAACTGTTGCCAGCCTGTGGATCCACCTGCCTATTAAAAAGGTAAAGGTTCCCTTGCTCGAAAGCCAGTCGAATCCGACTCTAGGGTTGCGGTGCTCATCTCCATTTCAAAGCCGAAGAGCCAGCGCTGTCCGAAGACGTTTCCGTGGTCATGCGGCTGCCATGACTAAACACCAAGGCACACGGAACGCCGTTACCTTCCCACCGAAGTGGTACCTATTTATCTACTTGCAATTTCTTGCTTTCGAACGGCTAGGTTGGCAGGAGCTGGAACTAGAGATGGGAGCTCACTCTGTCATGCGGCACCCGGGTCTCGAACCTACCTATTTGGTCATGTGGCCGGCATGACTAAACACCAAGGCGCACAGAACGCTGTTACCTTCCCACCAAAGTGGTACCTATTTATCTACTTGCAATTTCTTGCTTTCGAACTGCTAGGTTGGCAGGAGCTGGAACTAGAGATGGGAGCTCACTCTGTCATGCGGCACCCGGGTCTCGAACCTACCTATTAGTCCGTCCCAAAACTAACCTCATTGGCTGCGTGCAGTGAGGGGTGGCAAGCAACCTAAAGGGTTGGGCCACTATTTTAACTCTAGAATCTAGCTCCAGGAATGGCATCTGGGAAGGTGTGAAAGTTAGCATCAAGGAACCTCCTTGATGTGCAGATGAAGCTTCGCCTTTCCCAGGTAATCAAAGAGGCATCTGCCAGGAAATGCTCATTCAGATGTAAAGCAGAGATGTGTAATACGTGTCTTTCAACCGTTCATTAATCGCGGTTGCCTTCCTGCATGTTGTTGTTTGGCTGACACAATGGCGACGTGTGCTTTCTCCCTCCCTCGGGCTAGTAGCTGTGTATTTGAAACCTCATTAACATGTAGCACAGGCACCTTCTACGTGTAACGTCACAACAGGTGACTTGAACAGCTTTCTTTGAGCCTATGGGCGTGTGTGCACAGCCCACGTAGTGTTTGGCAGCAAATATAAATCCTTGAAGCAAAATATCGGTCTCGTTCACAACAATAAGAAAAGGACAAATTAGAAATTGTGGTTGGCTGTCTTGGCAGAGGAGAGATTAAAACCAGGGGTTATTTCGTGAGGTGCAGGAGCTCATTAGCGTAACTCATTAGCATAACGTATTTGCATATGCCACACCCCCTGACATCACCAGAAGTGTGTCAGAAGGCAACACCCACCGCTCAGGCTCCACTGGACTGTTTTGGATCGCTAGCTATT
>NW_015169813.1:226313-228362 GCF_001447785.1 Gekko japonicus | reverse complement strand
CGCCGGTCCCCTCATGGGGCTCGGCAGTGGAGTTGCAAGGCTGGCAGTGGCGGCCGGGACCGCTGGGGGCGGGGTGTGTGGCCTTATGACACACATTTCCGGTGATGTCAGGGGGTGTGGCATATGCTAATGAGTTATGCTAATGAGTTCCCCTAGCTCTTTTTCTACGAAATGACCCCTGGAGGGGACACTGATTAGAACCTGAGTCATTCAGTCTCTGGGCTCCTACAGCTCACCAGCTTTCCGTTATCGTCCCTTTCTCGTTGTGTCTGTGAGGAAGCCGCTGGCTCTCGTGGATGATTCCAGTCGATGGTTCAGGGCAGGGATCCCCAACGTGGGGCCCATGGGATTCACAGTGCCCACCAACACCTTCCCTTAGAGGTTCTCTTCCGGAGCTCCGTACCTGAGAGCTCCCCCCCGACTAGAGCCCTGGATGGGCCATTGTCGATTTGATTGGCTGTGCAGATTGTTAAAAACGTTGCTTTGGCAGCAGCTGCCATCACAGCCCAAGGATCTTCACGGTGTGGCTGAACGTAAGCTACTTTCAACAAGGAAGGGAAACAAACAACCCTGAAAACGAGGATCCAGGACCATGAAAAGGTAAGTGTGGCGTCCTCGCTTATTGGGGAGACTGTTTCTCCTTTAAAAACCACTATGTGTACATGAACTTAGTAGATTTCTGCTATCACCAGGAATTAAAAATTCCAGCTCTCTCTATTTTGGTAGAATGACCCAGTGTCTGGGCTTTTCAGAGGACTATGTGGCCCTGAGGAAGGACTGTACTGATTGCTGGGAAAGGTTTCAACAAATAATGATTTATTTATAAAAGAACAAAATAAGTTTCTGGGTATTTTTGAACGGATGTTGAAGAAATAAAATATAACTGACAAAGCTTGGCATCACACACAGTCTCTCAAACACCAAAACTCCACTCTGACAGGCTTAGACACACAGTGTAAAAACTCTCAAATAGCCACACAGGCTAAACTCTCTGGCTCATAGCCACACAGGCTGAACTCTCTGGCTCATATAGCCACACAGACAAACTCCAACTTCTTCCTCTGTCATACAGACTCAGTGTACCTTTGACTGCTTCGACATCCTCTTTATAAGTCTTCTGGGGGGTATCTGTAGAAAGCACAATGGTGAATTAAGTGGTCAGTTCCGGTGGTGCTATTCTTAACTGGGGTGGGGTGGATTTGTGTGTAACTATGATGTGGGCTACATCACAGAACCACAGAAAGCATTCCATGGCTCACACAGCAAAGATCAAAAAGAGCAGATCAGCACCGAGAGCTGCCATTTTGTTAATCTCTGGGGAAAGATCAAATAAGTACCCTCAATACAGGCAGAAATAGAGCCCTCCTTAGCATACACACACACACACACACCCGGCAGCAGCAGAGCAAAAAGCCGATTAATAGGTTTAGTTTTTTTAAAAAGCAACTCTAAAAAACAGTAAGAGGATTGAGAGAGAGAGTTCTGAAAGTGCTTTTTCTAGGGGCAAACGGGAGGGGAAAGTATTTCCCTGGCCAAAAGTGACACCAGAAGATCAAGCTCAAAAAAGGCATTTGCTGGGTCACGCAACAGCACTGAAGTCCCAGGCGCCGTCCAGCACGGGGTGGGTGGTGCCAGACGGGATTTGGCCCAGGAGAACCAGGCCTAAATGAAACGGGGACGAGGAGCAACCCTCGAGCGCAGGCGGGAGGGGAGCAGGTTTTCAAACTCGGCCCCATGGCGTTTGCGGGCATTGCTCAGAAGCCCACTCTGGCACCCCCCAAGCATCAAACAGGTGCTACTAAACCAGGGATCCCCAACCATTTAAAACCCTGTGGGCGCCTTTGGAATTCTGACACACCGCAGTGGGCGCAGGCACAAAATGGCTGCTGCAGCAGGGAGCCAGCCACAGAATGGCTGGTGTAGCTCACCTTCAGTCAAGAACCTGAAAAGGGTATTTATCAGGGGTCCTTTCCTGCAAGAGCGCACAGGAGCAGAGCTCCAGCAGTAAGGAGCCCAGGGGGCGGGCACATGCAACAAGCCCCCCCCCTG
>NW_015169813.1:215110-226183 GCF_001447785.1 Gekko japonicus | reverse complement strand
AACAATCCAGTGGCACCTTTAAGACCCACCATTTTTTATTCAGGTACGAGCTCTCCCTCCTCTGTGAGGGCAGATCTGCACACACACCCTCCCAATAGCTAGGAATCCAAAACAGTCCAGTGGCGCCTGAGCAGTGGATGTTGCCTTCCAACACACTTCCGGTGATGTCAGGGTGTGTGGCAGATGCAAATAAATTATGCTAATGAGTTACGCTAATGAGCTCCTGCACCTCTTTTTCTATGAAATGACCCCTGACACTGCCTATGTACACGGAGGCTCTATTTAGCCACCGAAGCTCATAGCCATTGCTAGCTCCATCTTCCTATGAATTAGTCTCATCCCCTTTTAAAGCTGTCTCAGACAGCAGCTGTTACTGCATCTAGTGGCAGTGAATCCCACAAGTTACACAATGCGTGAATAGTTTTGTTGCCCGTGTGTATAGTGTTTGTGTGAGCAGTGCATTTTTTAAATGGGGTGTGTACAGTGCAAACAAATGTGGAGGAGAGACTGAAATGGGTGACGAGCAAACAACCACATTAAAAAATATATGAAACAGGGAACATTAGTTCATCTCTACAAGGTGTTTTATCCTACAAGGATAAAAGAGGAGAGCGCAAAAGTGGGCTTGAAGCTCAACATCAAAACAACTAAGATCATGGCATCCGGCTCCATCACTCCTTGGAAGTAGTGACAGACTTCACATTCCTGGGATCTCAGATCACCGCAGACTGTGACAGCAGCCATGAAATTAAAAGGCACCTGCTCCTTGGGAGGAAAGTGATGGTGAACCTAAACAGCATGATAAAAAGTAGAGACATCACCTTGCCAACAAAAGACCGCATGGTCAAAGCAATGGTATTCCCAGTACTCATGTATGGCTGCGAGAGTTAGACTAGAAGGAAGGCCGAGCGCCGAATAATAGATTCTTTTGAACTATGGTGCTGGAGAAGACTCTTGAGAGTCCCTTGGACTGCAAGAAGATCAAATCAGTCAATCCTAAAAGAAATCAACCCTGACTGTTCCCTGGAAGGCCAGATAATGAAACTGAAGCTCAAATACTTTGGCCACCCAATGAGAAGGGAGCACTCACTGGAGAAGACCCTGATGCTGGGAAAGACTGAAGGTCAAAGAAGACGGGGACGGCAAAGGATGAGATGGTTAGACAGTGTCATCGATGCAACGAACATGAAATTGAGCAAACTTCAGAGGACGGCGGAAGACAGGAAGGCCTGGCGTGATCTGGTCCATGGGGTCGCAAAGAGTCGGACTCGACTGTGCGACTGAACAACAACAACAAGGTGTTGTCCAAAACAAGGTTCCTGCCGTTGGCTGGACTGTTCTGATGTCGTAGGGATGTTGTGCCTGAAAAGGCCAAGAGAAAATACAAAATCTAAATAGAACAAATTTAGAGTCCAGTCGCACCTTTAAGACCAACAAAGGTTTATTCAAAGTATGAGCTTTTGTGTGCAAGGCATACTTCTTCAAATACAATGGAATGGTAGGTAAGGTTCAGACTTATAGACAGGGGAATTAATATGTAACATGATGATGTTTAAGATATGCAAAGTCAAAAATAGCAAGCATAAGGTCAACAGTTGTAAAGCAATAAATATGTCTGAATAGCAGATAAATGTTGCCGTGCTCCCTCTAAGCTGTGGAGTCTTGTGAGCAAGAATTCTTCTTGGTGAGCGCCTGGCGTTAAAGTTGTGAGTGAGCGATTTGGCTGCTGCATCAGTTGGTTTGCTCTGGAGCCATCCTTCCTGAGCTAAGACAAAAATGTGTGAGCCGGAGGCTAAAAAACTGTGAGCTAGCTCACACTAACTCAGCTTAGAGGGAACACCGGTCCAAAGGTGTGTTTTCTAATTGTGGGAAACAAACTGAGAATCTCCATTCTCTCCTCCCAGGCATGGAGGTGACTTAATCCGAATGAGAGATGAAAGGGGCAATATCTACTCACCCCTTCTTTCCATGTATCTGTATCTTTCCCCTTCTTTCCATGTATCTGAGGCTGCAGCCACCTGCCCTATGGAGGAATTCCATACGTGTTTGGGCTGTACCACTTCGGGTGGGGGGCTCCCATGATGGATTGCCACTCCATGCCCCCACAACCAACATAGAAAACCAGGGGTCATTTCGTAGAAAAGGAGGTGCAGGAGCTCATTAGCACAACTCATTAGCATAACTCATTTGCATATGCCACACCGCCTGACATTACCGGAAGTGTGTCAGAAGGCAACACCCACTGCTCAGGCTCCACTCGACTGTTTTGGATTCCTAGCTACTGGGCGGGGGGGAGTGCAGAGTCCTCACAGAGGAGGGATCTTATCTACATAACTGTCTATATTCTAACAGCGGCTAGAATACTTATTGCAAAACGTTGGAAATCAAAAGTCAAACCTTCTATAAAAGAGCTTAAATATAAGATATTAGAAGTAGCAGAAATGGACAAACTAAGTATAATATTACAAAATAAACCAGAGGAGCTATTTTGGAAAAGATGGAAAATAATTTATGATTGGCTAAAGATAAAGAAGATGGATTAGACTCGAAAATATGTAAAACAATGTTATTTTATGTAAAAGAAGAGATATGAACCTTATTTAAAGAAATGTATAGGTATTTAAACGAATATATTCTTGATTGAAAATGAAAATAAATTTATTTTTAAAAAGCATAGCTTATTTGCATATGCCACACCCCCTGACATCACCAGGAGTGTGTCAGAAGGCAACACCCACCGCTCAGGCTCCACTGGACTGTTTTGGATTGCTAGCTATTGGGGGGGGGGCCGGAACGTGCAGATCTCTCCTCACAGAGGAGGGAGAGCTTGTGCCTGAATAAAACTTGGTTTTAAAGGTGCCACTGGACTTACCTGGCTGCTTCTTGCTCTGACTGAGGGCTGCTGGGAGCAGGAGGTGGGGCTTGTTGCATGTGCCCGCCCCCTGGGCTCTTTACTGCCGGAGCTCCGCTCCTGTGCACTCCTGCAGGAAATGACCCCTGTAGAAAACTATCATATATGGGAGAAGATGTCCCCCCCCTTTCTCCCTGTTTTTCTGTGGCAGAGAAAGGTTGTCTTAAAGGAGAAACACCCACTTGTGGGAGCTCCATTCCTGAAGTATGAAGTGGTATGGCCCAGACACAGAGTTGCCAGGTCCCCCCGGACACTGGCAGGGACTGGGGGGGGGTAGGTTTGCCAGAGCCAGGTTGGGAAACTCCTGGACATTTGGGGATGGAGCCTGGGGAGGACACGGACCTCAGTTAAGGTACAGTCAGGGGTCATTTCCTGCAGGAGCGCACAGGAGCAGAGCTCCGGCAGTAAAGAGCCCAGGGGGCGGGCACATGCAACAAGCCCCACCCCCTGCTCCCAGCAGCCCTCAGTCAGAGCAAGAAGCAGCCAAGTAAGCTGCAGAGCCCCCCCCCCCGGGGCCTGGTCCAAAACAGTCCAGTGGGACCTTTAAGACCAAGTTTTATTCAGGTACAAGCTCTCTCTCCTCTGCGAGGACAGATCTGCACATTCCCCCCCCCAATAGCTAGCAATCCAGAACAGTCCAGTGGAGCCTGAGCGGTGTTTGTTGCCTTCTGACACACTTCCGGTGATGTCAGGGTGCGTGGCATATGCAAATGAGTTATGCTAATGAGCTCCGGCACCTCTTTTTCTACGAAATGACCCCTGGGTACAGTGCCATATAGCCCACCCTCCAAAGCATCCATTTCCTCCAGGGGAACTGATCTCTATAGTCTGGAGATGAGCTGTAATTCCGGAAGATTCCCAGGTCCCGGCTGGAGGCTGGCGTTGCTGTTTTGGAGAAAATGCCAGCAGGAAAGGAACGCTAGTCTGGCAAGTGGGCAACTGGCAGGATTTGGCCTGGAAGCCATCAGCTGCTGGCCACAGTTGTTAGAGGATGCTTAAATATCTGATACTGATTAATGGAGGGCAAGGCCAGGAGCCAAATCTGTCTCCCCCCCCCCTCCAAAAAAGCTTCCCACGGATTTACTCAACTACAAACTGAAGCAAACAAGGATCTTTGGTTATGATTCAGAATAGCAGCCTACCAGCCCTGATGTTTCTGAAGAACCAAATGGCACTTCAAGGGAAACACCAGAGATTTTAGAAGTGTCGGGATTCTGCCGTTTGGGCCCAGAGTTATTTAATTTCTTTTCTTCTTCTTCTTCTTTTTTAAAGCACATTTCTAGACCCTAAAACATTCTGAAAGTTAAGGCCAGGCCTGGCCTCCAGACAAATTCTCTGTCTCTAACCAACGACTGGCACAAGGCAGATAAATCATACCAAAAATAATACCATCAGCGTAATTTGCACAGGTTGCGGAATTAAAGCAAAGAAGAGAGAGGAGACGGGATTTATACCCCGCCCTTCACTACCCAAAGGAGTCTCAGAATCGTTTACAATCCCTTTCCCCTCCCCTTCCCTCCTCTCCCCTCCCTACAACAGACACCCTGTGAGATAGGTGGGGCTGAGGGAGCTCTTTCAAGGACTGCCCTTGAGAGAACAGCTCTGAGAGACCTTGTGACTGACCCAAGGTCTCACCAGCAGCTGCATGTGGAGGAGTGGGGAATCAAACCCGGTTCACCAGGTGACCTTGGGCTAATCAGTTTCTCTCACTTGGCCTGACCTACCTCACAGGGTAGTTGTGCCAAAATCTGGGGAAAAGAGAACTGGGTATGCCATCCTGTGCTCAAGGAAGGGTGGGATGAAAATGTATAGCTATATTAGTCCTCATCCACTTGGCGTTGCTGAGGTAAGACTTTTGGGTGCCTAGGTAAATCATTCCCATGGATTTTTGTTTTTATTTCATGCATACCTTGCCTTTCTTCCCCAGCGGGGACCCAAAATGGCTTATGTCTTCCTCCTCTCCTCCATTTTATCCTCACAACAACCCTGTGAGGTAGGTTAGGCTGACAGAACGACTGCTTCAATGTCGTCCAGCAAGTTTCCGTGGCAGACGCTGGATTCGAACCTCTCTCCCAGATCCTAGCCCAACACGCTAGCCAATACATCGCACTAGCTCACATGGTCCTGCCTTCCTCTGTTCTGTCCTCACAACAACCCTGTGAGGTAGGTTAGGCTGAGAGAGGGAGTGACCGGCTCGACATCCCTTGGGGAGTTTGGAGACTGAGTGGGGATTTGAACATGCTGGCATTTGAGAAACCAAACGTCACCCCTATTTTGGGGTGGAGGAACGTCCTGGGGTGTGTGGGTGTGGAAAGCAAGTGTCTTAGCCCAGGAAAACAATCTGTCTGTACTATTGTTTTCACACGCACCCCCTTTGAGCAAGTGATGGACAGAAACATCAGAAAAACCCAGAGCCCGAAATAGAGTCTGGTCCCCTTCCCTCCTCCTGTTCAAGACCAGCCCAAATCTCCCTCCCCTCCAGTGGATTCCGCACCATCTGTGTGCCCGATTTAGAGATCAGAGCCGGCGCGTGGCTTTTTTGTCCTTGCCGGACTGGCAAGTGAACTGCGGGAACGGCTGTTTCTTCACACCGGTGCCCCCATCCCTCCGCTTTGGACTGGGCCTCGAGGGTCCCAGAAAGATGCCGAAGGCTGCTGTCTGGTTGTGTCACGGTCCGAACCACGACGCCAACGGGCTGCTGACGCATCCAACCTCGACCTGTGTCTGGTCTTTTGGCGTGGTGGTCCAGCTCTTTGTCCATGCGACTTCTCAGGTGAGGTTTCATGCTCTCTGTAGATCCGGGTGTGGGGTCTTCCACCCTTTTCAAAGATGGTAGAAATGGGGCTCGGTTACCCATGAGGGGCATACTCGCTCCACTGCTGTTCCTGGCCAAAGAGGTCTGGCAGAGTTTTGCGTTGCTTTCAAAACCTGTGAGTGACACAACAGCAGGCACCAAGGAAAGGACGGTGTGTGTTGCAGGGACCTGGGGCTGCGCTTGCTGAGACAAACCAACCAACCCCGTCTCTCACCAGGCTGCATTTTGATGTCACTCAATAATGTCACTCAATAATGATGGTCACAGTGACTGAACAGACCGCAAAAAGAAGAAAGAAACTGTGAGGTAACTGCGCTAGATAATTTTTCAATAATAATCACAAAATTGTACAAAAATGTGTGCAGAAAATTATATAAATATACAATAGAAAATGATGTGTTTGACGATGGTCTCCGGAATGTTCTATCGTTTCGATACTGTTCTTCTTCCGAGAGTGAATGAAAACATACAGCGACTCTTGGTCTGTCTTTTCAACTAGTAGGTATCAAAAATCCATAATATTCACCGATGTATCATGACTTAATTGCAAGAATTTCTGTGACTGAATGTTCCTGGGGCAAGAAGGCATTATACAAGCACCTTGCCCCAGGAACATTCAGTCAGAGAATTATCTAGCGCAGTTACCTCACAGTTTCTTTCTTCTTTTTGCGGTCTGCATTTTGATGTCAGGCACGGACTGCAATTCCCAAAACAGCTAGGCTTGCCAACCTCCAGCTGAGGCCTGGAGGTCTCCCGGGATTACCACGGAACTCCAGACGACAGAGATCAGTTCCCCTGGAGAAAATGGGAGCTTTGGAGGGTGGTATCTGTGGCACTGTACCCTGCTGAGGTCCCTCCCCTGCCCCAAACCCTCCCTCCTCAGTGCCAGGTAGCCCTGTCATAGAGCTGGAATGTGGAGGGGGACACCACCTCTTCGTTCTCAGCTCTTCCCTGTCCAGCTTCTGTGCCGCTGTCTCTAAGCTTGACCTTGTTGTTGTTCCCAGCTGCAATTAACTCGGCTGGGAAAGCGAACGGTTTTTGTGCTTTGCCGCTTGCCTGCTGCTTCAGCCCGCCCGCGCAAACTATAATAATTGGCTTTGGCTCATGGGGGGGGGGGGACACACATGTTTGATTATACTATAAGTCAGTGGCCATTATAGTGTAGGCTATTCCTGACACAAGCTGTATACGTGTACTTTAGTACTGGGATCATCAATAAATACTTATCTCCTTATGAAGCTTGGTGTGGTGTGACCAGACTAAGGACCCTGGCACTCAGGCTTGGCCCCCAAAATCTCCAGGTATTTCCCAACCTGGAGCTGGCACCCCCATATGTGCAGTATGTGTTTTGTTTCTGAGTAAGGAGGAAGTGGGGGAAATTTGGGGCTTCTGAGAAGTGTAGGGATTACTTTTGAAGTAACGCCAGAAGTTATTCAGTCAGGCCAACAAAACCTGCTTCCTGCTGAGTTTTGAGATTCCCCTCATTACTGGGAAAATGCCCCCAATAGCTATTTTTTTGGCAGGTGCCACAGCAGCGCAGAGCATTTTCCCTTGCCAGACGTAATGCCATGCCTTCTGCTATGTTTTACGGCAGATTCAATAAGAGAGAGGAGCTGCGGTGGCTCAAGTGGTTAAGACGCTGAACTTCAGGCTGTGAAAGGTCAGTAGTTCAGCAGTTCGAGACCCGGGTGCCGCATGACGGAGTGAGCTCCCGTCTCTAGTTCCAGCTCCTGCCAACCTAACCGTTCGAAAGCAAGACATTGCAAGTAGATAAATAGGTACCGCTTCAGTGGGAAGGTAACAGCGTTCCGTGCGCCTTGGAGTTTAGTCATGCCGGCCACATGACCACGGAAACGTCTTTGGACAGCGCTGGCTCTTCGGCTTGGAAACGGAGATGAGCACCACAACCCTAAAGTCGGATTCGACTGGCTTTCGAGCAAGGGAACCTTTACCTTTACAATAAGAGAGCCTACTCAGCCAGATTACCCTTGTAATCAAAAATGTGTGGAGTCAATCACTCAGGTTCTTCTCTATGGTCACCTGTATACAGCTCTATGTTCTATGCATTTACATTCTGTTCTAGCTAGGATGAGGGACCGGTCTGATGCATTTAAGGTTTATAGACTTTTGAATGACTTCTCCTATAATGTCACCGAGAAGGTGGCTAAGTTTCTTTACTCTGCTATGAAGGTACGCCAAGGGATCTCACAGAAATACTGGAAATGTTCCCAGTATTTATTTGACCCAAGACACATGTTTGCTTAAAAAGAAACGGATATTCTTAATGTGTATTAATACAATTAATTATACACATTAAGAATATCAATAATACAATTAATACACATTAAGAATATCAATTTCTTTTTAATATGTATTAGTACAATTGGGCCTGCGGTGGCTCAAGTGGTTGAGACGCTGAACGGCAGGCCGGAAGGTCGGTCGATCAGCCGTTCAAGAACCGAGTGCCACATGACGGAGTGAGCTCCCATCTCTAGTTCCAGCTCCTGCCAACCTAGCAGTTCGAAAGCAAGAAATTGCAAGTAGATAAATGGGTACCGCTTCGGTGGGAAGGTAACAGCGTTCCGAGCGCCTCGGCGTCTAGTCATGCCGGCCACATGACAACGGAAATGTCTTTGGACAGCGCTGGCTCTTCAGCTTGGAAACGGAGATGAGCACCGCATCCCTAGAGTCGGATTCGAGTGGCTTCCAAGCAAGGGAAACCTTTACCTTTTACTATACGTATGTTGCAGTTTTAACTTACCAGTTTGGTGTAGTGGTTAAATGCGCAAACTCTAATCCGGGAGAACCAGGTTTGATTCCCCACTCCTCCAGTTGAACCTGGCTGGATGACCTTGGACAAGCCATAGTTCCTGTCAGAGCTGTTCTTGAAAAAGAGCCGTTTCTGTCAAGAGCTCTCTCAGCCCCCACCTCCCTCACAGGGTGTCTGTTGTGGGGAGGGGAAGGGAAAGGAATTGGTAAGCCGCTCTGAGACTCTGAGTGAAGGGTGGGGTATATATCCAATCTCCTCCTCCTCCTCCTCCTCCTCCTCCTCCTCCTCCTCTTCTTCTTCTTCTTCTTCTTCTTCTTCTTCTTCTTCTTCTTCTTCTTCTTCTTTTTTTTCTTCTTCTTCTTCTTCTTCTTCTTCTTCTTCTTCTTCTTCTTCTTCTTCTTCTTCTTCTTCTTCTTCTTCTTCTTCTTCTTCTTCTTCTTCTTCTTCTTATTATTATTATTATTATTATTATTATTATTATTTCGGAAGCTGTCCAGACAGCCTGCGGCAGCTGCATCCTTTTCTCACCGGAGGAGCTGAATGGAGTCGCCGGAGGAGCATGCGGAAGGGGGCCCCTTTATGGACAACCCAGTCCCGGATGCCATCCATGTGCCCCGCTATGTCCTGTACTTGGTGATGGCGGCCATCATTGTGGTGGTGGCCGCCTATGCCATTTTTGGCCACCTCATTGATGACCTGGCACATGATTTTGCTGGTGAGTACTGAACATGTGGGATTCACTGCCACGGGAATCACAGCGTCAAGAGGGGATCGGATGAAGATATGGTGAAGAGGTCCATCAGTGGCTGTTAGGCACAAGGTATAGATGGAACACTCTGCCTGAGGCAGTGATGCTCTGTATCCTTGGTGCTTGGGGGGCAACCGTGGGAGGGCTCCCGGAGTTCTTGGCCCCGCCTGCAGACCTCCTGATGGCACTTGGGTTTGTGCCACTGTGTGACACAAAGTGTTGGCCTGGATGGGCCACTGGCCTGATCCAACATGGCTTCTCTTATGTTCTTATGTCTGGGGCAGTGATGCTCTGTATCCTTGGTGCTTGGGGGGGGCAACATTGGGAGGGATTCTGGAGTTCTGGCTCCGCTGGTGGACCTCCTGATGGCACCTGGGTTTTGGCCACTGTGGGGCACAGAGTGTTGGACTGGAAGGGCCATTCACCTGATCCACCATGGCTTCTCTTATGTTCTTATGTCTGGGGCAGTGATGCTCTGTATCCTTGGCGCTTGGGGGGGGGAACAATGGGAGGGCTTCTGGAGTTCTGGCCCCGCTGATGGACCTCCTGTTGGCACCTGGGTTTTGGCCACTGTGTGATAACAGAGTGTTGGACTGGAAGGGCCATTCACCTGATTCACCATGGCTTCGCTTATGTTCTTATGTCGGGGGCAGTGATGCTCTGTATCCTTGGCGCTTGGGGGGAGCAACAATGGGAGGGCTTCTGGAGTTCTGGCCCCGCTGATGGACCTCCTGTTGGCACCTGGGTTTTGGCCACTGTGTGATAACAGAGTGTTGGACTGGGTGGGCCACCGGCCTGATCCAACAGGCCTTCTCTTAGGTTCTTCCTGGGTGATGAGAAAGGCCAAGGTTGAGTTGGGCTGGATGGTAGGAGGCAGGGTGTTAGTGCACTTTGTGGCATATACCCTCAGAAGAGCCAACTGGCATCGGGTTGCCAACTCTGGGTCTGGAAATACCTGGCGATTTGTGGATGGAGCCTGAGAGGGCATCTCCAAGTTGGCTCTGCTGCGCTCAAAAGGTTACATCTGTCTTCATCCACAATGTATAACGTTTGTGGGTCTTTCCAAAGGAAATACGCTGGTAGCTCTGGGTTGTGTGACCAATGCTCCCTCTAAGCTATGGAATCTTGTGAGCAAAAATTCTACTTTGTGAGCTACTGGCATTACAGTTGTGAGCGAGCAATTTGGCTGCTGCATAAATTAGTGCGCTCTGGAGCCCTCCTTCCTGAGCTAAGGCAGAAATGTGTAAGCCGGAGGCTAAAGAACTGTGGGCTAGCTCACACTAACTCAGCGTAGAGGGAACACTGGTTGAGAAACACCTGGAGATTTTAGAGGTGGAGGTGGAGCTGGAGGAGGGTGGGCTTTGGGGGAGGGGAGGGGCCTCGGCAGGCTATAAGACTATAGAGCCCACCTCCCAAAGAGAGACCAGGTGTAATCCTTAGAGGTTTCCAGCCACCACCTGGAAGTTGGCAACCCTAGTGGCCAATGTTCCCTCTACGCTGTGGAGTCATGTGAGCAAAAATTCTACTTGGTAAGCTACTGGCATTAAAGTTGTGAGTGAGCCATTTGGCTACTGCATTAAATTGGTTTGCTCTGTAGCCCTCCTTCCTGAGCTAAAACAAAAATGTGTGAGCTGGAGGCTAAAAAACTGTGAGCTGGCTCACACTAACTCAGCTTAAAGGGAACAGTGCTAGTGGCTATGGTAGTGCTATGGTCGGACTTGGTTGATGGACTGGCTGATTCATTTCAGATTTTTGTCTTTCTCTGAAGACTGGGCTTTTGGCCTGAAGCTAGAGGAGAAGAACATTCTTGACGAGGACTTGGAAGAGCG